>NW_022194794.1:221512-240231 GCF_900067095.1 Fusarium proliferatum ET1 | reverse complement strand
ATAGCTACAGGCTATTTTATAGCATTATATTAATAGCTATAATTAATATTAGCAGCTGTAACTAACGGTTAGGTCGGGGAATATACTTTATAATAGACTTGGCCTATCTTTTGGCTAGGGTAAAGGAAGAAGGCTAATATAGCTGCTAAGAGATAATAGGCCTATAGGCAGTATTAATACTGCTTAATTAAGGCAGTAATTATGCCACTAAGGCAGATAAACCTTAGATAATTTTAACCTTTAAGATATAGGCCTACTATAGGGGCCTTATTATTTAAGCCTTTATATATAAAGTTAATAGCTTAATAGCCTTATAAGGCTAATAATAAAGAAAAAAAAAAACTAGTAATATATAATTTATATTTATTTATACTTTTATAAATTTAACTTATTAATTATTAATAAAACTTCTTTATATTAATTAAGCCTAATATATTAAATCTACTATTAAGAGATATAATACCTTAATAACTACTTAGTATTATACCCTATATAATCTGCTAATAATAAACCTAATATAGCTTAATTTATTTACAGTTAAAAACTAACTATTATAATAGCCTTCTAACTTTATTAATAAGGCTAGACCTCTTACCCTAAAATACTTACTATAACTATTATATTATATAAATACCATTTTTAAAAGGCTTATTTATATATTATTTTTCTTTTTATAAAAAAAGAGGAAATTTTATATTTAAATCTCTTAATTTTATATATCTTATTAAGGTTTTACCTAAATATAAGTAATTATTTTATCCTTTTTAGTTAATAGCTATAAATTCACTCTCTATATACCTGCCTAAAGGAAGTTGCTACAGTATTAGAGATACCTAAATTTAGGTGTAATCTCTATGTAAAACCAAGAATCCTTGATACCAGGTTGTTGATTGGCTGGCCCCTCTGAGGATACCTCAGACGTGCCTTCTCGGGTTTGGAGGGATGCAGGAAACGAGGGGTGCGGGATTGCATCTTATCGTCAGTCAAGCTCGCGCGGGGACATCGTCTTATGCATGCCAGCTGGCGACATTGCGTTATGATTGGCTTTAATACAGAGTACTTGCCGTGCACTGACCCATGGGATGGGGTCTACCTGACTACGGAACCCTTACCTTAAAGAGTTAGTATGGCATAGACCTTATTCTAGAACCTGTCTTGAATTGATTTTATGTAATTGTATACATAAGGACTTGCACGGACTTTAGTGGAAATTAGGGTGAAACTCAATTCTTACGGAGCTACCCTTAGACAATCAAATTCTGCTAATCTTTCCCTCAATAGGCTAGCGTTCCGTAGCTCGAGGATTTTCTTGATCGGCAAGCCACCGCGTCAACGGAGCTGGCCAGTAGGCCGCTCAGGGAGATATTCCACTCCACAAACCCCTCAGTTTCATTGATTCTCACGTCAACAGCATCGCGTTAAACTGCCTTGAGTCTTACGTTATGGTATTCCACGGTCTCCCGTCCAGGGATTGTGCTCCGTGCAGGAAGAGGAAGACTCGTGTAAGGACCCTGAGTTCACTGAAACGCCATTGATCATGCTCAGCTTTCGATGGTACGGTACTAACGTGATCTGTACAGTGTGACCTGATTCCCACGGGCTGTTCTCAATGTCGCAGGGCTAAGGTGACCTGCCATGGGTATCGCAGCCCAAATGACTTGGTCTTCCGTGATGAGACTCGGAATGTCATGCAAAAAGCTTTGGTACAGCGAAGAGCCAGTCGGCTGCCATCCGCGCCTCAATGGAGCCCTGATGTATCGTCGCGGCACTCATTCCTCTCCCTATTCATCGGCACCTACTCATCTGCATTCGATATCTTGCCAGCGCTCCTAGCAGATTCTGTTCCCGATGGATCCCTGCAATTGTCTGTCGACGCTGCCAGCCTGGCTTTTATGGCATTCCAGTTAAATCGTTTTGATTTGATACCTTTGGCAAACAAATACTACTTCAGAGCCATACGAAGCCTTGCCATGGCCGTGCAATCCTCGATTCAACCGACTAGTAACGCACCCTCTCAGTCACTCAGCGCCATGGCCCTTCAATCTGTGCTCCTCCTGGACTTTTACGACAAGATGGCTTTCCAACATTACCGACCATCAGAGGCCCCTGGCCTTCTGCAAATCCATGCCAAGGGTTCGCTCTCTATTCTTAGGTCTCTCCCCAAAGGCGAACTTCGAAATCCGGCGACACTACAGCTTGCTACTCAGAGTATCCTTGTCACGATACTAAGCTGCGGCGCTGATGCAACAGACTTTCCAGAACACTTAATAGGACTATACAATGAGTTAGGCAGCTACATACAGAGTGACCGATGGCACTTGATCGGTCACTATATCCGTCTTGTCAATATCCATATCAACGTACGTAACGGCAAAATGGGCCTGAGCGACGCATTAAAGCGCGCAAGAGAGTACTCCCTTGATATAGTTGAAGAGGAAAACAAGATGTCACGCTTGTGGCGGCCATACCGGAGGGACACATGTGAAGCTAGAGCCTTTGACTCCTATTACGACGCCTATCCGAACCACAAGGTGGCCCAAGCTTTGAACAAATATCGTATCATGCGTCTTGGTGTGGCGAGCTTCGTTCACGGGCTCACAGGCAGTGTTGAGGTTGCTGAGGACGTCGAACAGCTGGTCCGGACAATCTGCGCTTCTGTTCCTCAAATTATACTTCCTGAGGCCAGACCCCAAAATACACTTCCTTTCTCACCGTTGCAGATACTCGAGTGCTCAGCTGTGTTATCGCCGTTATACTTGTGTGCCAGACACACCCGAGACCCTGCAATGCGCGCCTGGATTCTACAGACGTTAGAGTATATGGCTGATAATGGTGTGAAGATGGCCCAAACCTTGGCTAATATTATCGAGTCCCCATTAAAACCAGAGATCTGGGACTGGTTTAGGATGGTTGGTAGTTATACTTGTTCTGCTTTGTAAATATATTAAACACTGTTATAAAACTAAAATCTGAATTACTTATAGCTCCTCAATTCCTATTTCAGAGTCATAGGTACTGCTATCTTTTACAATTAGTACCGGGCCACAAGATAGTAACTGGACAACCTTAGACGCATATATGATTATCTTCCATGGTAGGGTCTCCAATGAGACTAAGGCGAGGGGTTTAATTTCTGCAGCTAAAGAGTTTCGATCACCCCCACAGCTCATACCCCATTTGCAACAAGTGAAAGATCGATCAAAGCAGATCAAGAAGTAAGTGCAAATATTAACCCAAAGAGATAAAAGAGAGTCCATTTTATCTGAGAGAGGTGAAAAGAAAATCTGTTGTTTTTTCCCAATGGTTTGGATCTGCTGATAGGTAAATTAATAAGTATTGATTACAGGTTTCGGTTGGTCGAAAAATGTTGGGATTGGTATCTCCTGAGTAAAACCCCAAATATAGTCGTTGCGATTGGTTTCGTACCCACAGTAGCAGCCAAGACAAGAATCAGAAGCCGGTTATCCCATTTATAGCTATTCACCTCTACAGAAACCCTGGAGTCTTAAAACTCTTATCTCACGTCTGTGCATATATTCGATGTCCATTAGATTAACCAGATGTTACAGCCGGCAATATATAATAGCTAGTGTTCTGACTCCTCGTTTGCAGTGATAGATGGCTGGGAACTTTGCTTTTGAAAAAAGTTACTCTTATTGATTCATAGTTGGGGCTTTTAAAACAAGCCAAGTCTTTAGCTGCTATGTGCAAGAATTTGGGGCATTTTATAGGGTTTGCATATTTGGAGGTACGAACCAGAAGGAATTAGCGCAGACCGTGGGATTAAGGGAAGTTAGCAAGCCGAAAGGCCGACCATGGGCACTTGTTCTATATCATAAAGAAGGTATACAACCAGCCAATTCACTGTAATTACTAAAATAAGGGAGCCCTATGTGCTGATTTGAGGTCTTAGCTATAGGTTTTAACTGTAAACAACACATAATGCAAACAGGATTACAATATTGGCTTTACCTGCATATCTGAGAATATAAAAGTGCTAGTAGTCACAACATGCCTAAGGAGATAAACCTCGCCACATTAAGAATTTCAAATTACTCAAGACCGGAGATATTAATTCTAATTGTGGAATAAAATTAACAGTAAAGGCAGTAGTAAGATATCTTAATAGCTAATATAATAATAATAAGAGTGCCCTAAATATTAATGCCTTAAGTAAAAGTCTTATTTTAAGTATTATTATTTAAGTTACTTCTAGGCATTAAAGATATTGCCCCTTATTATAGTAAGATAGTAAGTAATATTAAGTATATATTTTATTAATTTTTAAAATATCTTTATAATAACTGGTTCACTATAAATAATTTAATTATATAGTATTGGTAGTATTATAGTATTAAATATAGATGTAATTATATAAATAGAGGGTAGAGGTCTAGTAATTAAAGAGTTTAAAGAAGGGTTTATACTTAATATAGTACTATTATAAGTATATATAATATAGAATGTAGTATAATTATACTAGATAACGCTTATAAGCTTAATAAGAAACTTAAATTTAGATAGCTTAAGCTAGAATTAAGAAGTCTTTATAGTAAATAAAGTCTTAAAACTAAATACTATTAACTTAAAAGAAGCTTTTAAAGTAAAGTAAGCCTTTAAAGTAAAGAAGGTCCTAAAAGTAAAAAGATTATCTTTATAGTTATTTATAATTAATAGGTTTTTTATATTTAATAAAGTAGTATTTAAAGGAAATAAAATATTAATATTAAAAGCACTTAATATAATAACTAAATTAAATAAAAACCTTAAAAGGGGTAAAGTATTTAAACTTATAAAGGGATTAAATAAGCTAGAGAAAATAATTCCTAAGGTACTTAAAGAACTTTTAAAATATAAATTAATTAAAATATTTAAGCTAAAGGATATAGTTGAATTAAATAGAATTAAGATAAAAGATATATTAAATTGTAATAAAGACTTAAGTTTAAATAAATACTTATAATAAAAATAATAATAATTTAAAATAAATAATTTAAAAAGATTAATAAGTTTAGAATTTTTATAATAAAATTAACTATAATATAAGTAATTATTTCTATATTTAATAATTATATTATTATATATATAATAATTACTTAATAAAAGTTAAGTATTTATAGCATTAGTAAATCTTATTATAATATTGCTAAAATGCAATAAATTAATCAGTATTATTAAAGTATATTTACTTTATAATTTAAGAAGTAATAAAGATATACCTAATAAGGCCAAGAGTTATAGCCTGGCTAAATGTTAATAGCAGATATATAAAATAAAGTTATATAGAATATATCAAATAGAAAATAAATATATAAATAAGTAAATAATTATAAAATGAAAAACTAAGCTAATTGTTGCGTTTGTAATCTATATTATATATATTTAAACTTTACTTTTATTTCTATATCTTAGATTATCTTATAAATACTTCTTTAATTATAAATAAATTATGTACTTATTAAAGTAGTTACTATTATGCCTATATTAATCCCCTTGGAAATAAAAACCCACCCTGTTACTTATAGGGCTGCTAGCTAAAAAAAAGAATTTAGGCTATATAATCCATATTAGCATTAATAATTTATCTAGGCCCCTTCTTTAGAATTATTAGGTATTACAGTAAATCTTTTATATTATAAATTAGCTATATAAGTTTTTAGAAGATATAAGTAAAAACTTATAGTCTAAAAGTCTTGGATATATTATAGTGTAAAGTGCAACAAGATAAATAAGGCTAAAGTAGATAGAGATAAATATTTAGCCTTTATTTTATTTTTTATTTTATTTTCTACTTATGTAAGATATTACTATATAGCTTTCTGTTACTTAAAGACTTTAGCTATTATATAGATTATTAATATCCTATAAAATATATCTTTATAAAAGTGTTCTTTTAAATTTATAAGTATAATAGCCAATGCCCATTATATACCTTTATAAATAAATATAAAACTAAACTCTAGGCAGTTAATACATATAATTAATAAAGTTTATAAGATATCTCTATAGATTTAAGAAGTGTCTATAAGACTTCTTATATAGCTAGTTAAATTTCCTAATTCCAGATAGATAGAGAGTTCATTCTAGCTATCTGTAATTTATATTATTTATATACCAAACCATCTAAAAGCGCCTAATTAATATAGATATAAATGTTAAAAATAGGCTTTTAGTTATAATTTAATTAAGAAATATTAAAGGGATAAAAGGCCTTCAGGACTCTGTAGGTATGTTGTAAATAATATATTGAATATTGTTCTTCCTTTCATTACTCCCTGTGGGCGAATCCCCTTTCATTATGCATTTAGTCTTGGTCTCCCCCTCTTGCGATTCATCTGCATTGCTGGAACAGCATCAGGGACAAAATGAACGCCGTTGCTATTCCTCGGTCTTGATCTGGCATGTAGCTTTCGATGGGCGTTTAGATTATCCGATCGGTTAAAAGTATTCTTTCCGCAGAATTCACAAGTCAGATATTCAGTACTTTTCTCATGTTTCCTGTACATCTTTAAGCCACTGAGCATATATGTTGTTTGGTCAACTTACGTTCTGTAGTGCCGTGTGGCATGCTCCTTGCGTGCAAACGTCTTATTGCAACCTTCTCCATAGCATGGATAGCGAAAGCCATCTTCAATGTTATTGAACATGAAAGGATGACTCGGATTTGCATTGGCTAGTAGAGGTCAGTAGAAGTACTGCTGCCTAGAGTGGGCAAGACTCACTTTTCGTATTGGACTCGGATTTTGAAGACTGATTAGCATCGGGCTGAGAGGATGAGTCACGTTCAGCCAGTTCAGCATCCTTAGTTATTGTGATATCAGCTGTTTCATGGCCAATGCTAGGCGATGATTGACAGTTGTCATATTGAACTGAGTTACTGTCTGGATTCCAGGCTCTTGGAGTGGAATCTGTGTCTAATATGTGGGGCGTATGTGTCATACAGGACTGAAAGGATCCAGCGTGACATGGAGGGAGATCCATGTAAGCCCCAAAAGCGACACCAGGACCGCCATTTGGACCGTTTTCAGGGCTTAAGATCAAGTCAGAATTGGTATTTGCATGTACCGGCATTGGAGGATTATATGGAGTCGACGAATATAGATTCAAATCCGAGGTTGTGATTGTGTTATAATAAGGGGGCAGTAGTTCCGCTTCGGCATAATACGCGGCGCGATTCGAGACCATGCACATAGAAGTGCCTGCAAAGCTTCTGAAAGGGTCGTTAGTCTTTCTGTGTGCATGCAGGTCAGAGTTCGCCCGTTACACTCACGCATGCAAGAGTGGATAAGAATAGGCCATGTCTAGCTCAGGTGACATGCGGCTGACATCCTGTTCACAGAAGATGAGATCTGACGCTTTAGGGTCGAAATAGGCGCTGCCTTGTCCATCCATGGTTTCGAATAATAATAAGGAGAGACATCAAGTAGGATATGATGGAGATGTATGGTAGAGGTAGGGCAATCCGTCATGTTTTTAAAGATTTGAACTACGACAAAGCCCGGGAAGCTGAGCTGTGGAATAGAGTTTTCTAAACACAGCCACTTTGGGTTAGTCGGCTATCGGTACCCGGTAGCTTCTCCCGTCGTGTCATGATTTGCAGGATTAGGGACCACCCCACCGATAGATCTCGGTGAAGTTGGTGCCCTGACAGAAATACTGACTACCACGCAGATCATGAGCTTGGGGCAGACCAGACTGCATGTCTAACATGTACCCATTACGCTACATCACGGTCAGCGCCGATTGAAAACACCAGATAGGATCCGCAGTGGAGTTGCAGGCTGCTTATGGTAAAGGGCAGGGGAAAGCTTGCTCCGTAGTGCGAGGGAGCCTTTCGACATTATTGATGATCCTTGGCACTAGGGCAACAGATCTCGGGTTAGCGCCACTACCAATAAACGGGGATTACCATGCCACACTCCCATGGTTCAGTATGTCATTTCTCACATTTCTCATTGACAGTGTTTTTCCCGAGAGACATGACATTTCGCGGCACTCGGGGTCTGCCGAAGAGGCACATCGTATTGAACCCTGTCAAGCTGGAATAATGGGCAGCGTTGAGTTTCATGATCTTACGATCAGAGACTTCGAGGGCTAGTGGTACGGACAATAAAAGAAGCTAAAAGAAGTCTCAGATCAGACTACATCCGAATGCTATCGTCTATGACGTTTTCGACTCACGAGCTTCGACTGACTACACCAGTTGAATATAGCAAAATAGGTTAATGTTCACTTTCCAGCATCCCGCCCGGTACAGGGTTCAGACGATCAGATTGAGATTAAACGGCAATTACTGAGATCTAACCGTTACGGTCTTGGTGGCGGTGACTACGTACCTTGCAGGGCGAGACCAAAAAGGCTTAGTCTGTGGAGAGTCTGTCTTACACGAAAGGTAAAGCGAGATTCCTGTTTTGGGTTCACGATGCTCACTGGCCCCTGTTGCTGCACCTCAAAGTGTACTAGCCGAAGTAGGTACCCCACGACTATTCCATTGTCCGCGGCCGCCCCACGCCACAAATCAACCTCACAGGGGTAAGTCTTCAGATGCAAGCAAGCATCTCACCTGTCAGGCAATCCCGAGGAACCCATTAGCCAGATGACGCGTATGATCCTTGGCACTAGGGCATTAGATCGAGGGTTGGCCACAAAGGCGATAAACTGGGGTTGGTAGTCAGCAAATCAAACTCACAAAATTAGCGATACTACTTATCACTGCTAATCTCAGTGGAAATTTAAGTACTATAGATACTGCAGGTTTGCAAATGAGTACTTTGATTCTCACCAGATTCTGCCCGAGCTATAAGTACTTCTGCAAATTAATCAGCTGCCACTCAATACTGGAGCAGATTCTACTTGAGAACGGTTTATCTGCTCAACAGGTTCCCAAGAGATCGACTCGAATAGAGCCGAGACTACGGCATAGACCATCAGTGATTTGAGATTCAACGATTGGCTGTCGAGGCGCGTGGCTAATATAAGAGCCCCGGAGCGCCCTCCAACTTCCCGACAACATGAACTTTTTCAAATCACATTACGTTATGTCATATCTGCAAAGTCTTCTGTCTCTTTTTCGTACCCAAAGAGGCAATCATCGGAGACTTGCGTTGCCAGCACCATTGGAGACTTACGTTGCCAGCACATTTATCTATTAAAAGTGAATCATGTATTGACAAGAATCTTTTCAGGTGAAAAGCATACATAGAATTGAAGGTTTTCTCAACGGGCAGAACTATCTGGGATATAGAGAAGCGAGGTCTAATAGTTATTGCATCATCTATACCCCATGCGTCAGTTGCGAGGCTGTTTCGCATCCACTCCGAAAGAACGTTTTAAGCAGACAACGCTCCTTGATAACAGCCACCCAAATCTGACGGGTCGACGCAGAACTAGAGATGAATCATCATCGGCACGAAACAGGCCAAGATTCCAGCCATGATTATTGCGTTACCCCTGACGTTGCTTTCAGAACTTGAGGCCCCAGAAGCAACCACAGGTACCTCGGGGGTCTCCGAGGTCTCTGAGGTTGTGCCTGTAGCTGTGCTGTGCTGTCCTGTAACCGAACTAGCTTGACCCGAAGCGATATGGTTTGGCTCGGAGCTACCGTTGCTGGCACTGGCTCCTGCGCCGACAGCTGGAACAGTCGTGGGTTTGACAGCCTGAGTAGCGCCGCTGGCCTCGCCAGCATGGGAACCCGCTCCAGCTTGAGGGGCATCTGACTTTTTGGCTGTGTTTTCATTGGTTCCAGCCGAGGGACTCTCGGCGGATCCATGGGACACGGAGACGTGGGGGCCAGAGCCAGGGATGACGGAGGAAGCCGACGCTGGCTGGCTGTATTGTTCAGGAACATTGCCGTTACCACCAGTCATGAGAGCCGTTGGCACAGCGGGTGAACCTGCAGAGCACATGGTTGTCGTTATAACCGAAAGTACAGTGGTTGTGGCGCAGTTGGCAGGCAACTTGCTGCCGAGAGCCATATCTCCATTGAGGAGACAGGCGAGACAGAATAGTGACCAGTGCTTCATGGTCAAAAAGAGAGGGTTTGGGGCTTAAACGAATGAGTCTTTGAAAAGATAGATGCGGTTTACAAAGAATGCCCTTGGCGAGGAACTGCGCAGGTTCGACAGGTCTTATTTATATCGAGTTCAGATTTCTACAACAAGGCTCACATCAACCCTTGAATGACCATGCATATGTTATTTTACGACCAGTGAATGAGAACATTTTTCGAGTATCAGTCATGGTGCCCAGTCAGAGCATGGCTCGCAAGTTCGGCCCCATCCAATTATAGCATAGCCTGAAGGGCGACCTGCTAACTCGGTGCCCGAGGTGGATCACTAAGGCAGTGTACGGACCCCTTGGCCACCCAAGGGATAACAAGGTCTGCGTGTGCTTGGTCAAAGACCTGGATTCAAAAGGTCGATGCTAGAAATAGATTGTCATAGTGGGGGGACTTTTGATTAGATGATCGCGTGGAGCGATGTCCACAGTAAAATCTTACTTCTACAGTTGCTACTAACAGACATACCAGAGCGAATAGAGGAGATACGTCGCATTTCACCATGAAGTTTACGATAGCTACATCGCCAAAAAATCTTGGAAACTGATCTCAGCTAAACAGTGATCCTCCCTTTGATACTGGGGGATTTCCCCTTAGAGATGTAGATCGCGGAAGCATGACGATCCGGGGAAGACGAGACGTCAGCATATCGGGTTTGCCAGAGCGCTAGTAAACCTAAATTTGGCCCTTGTACTGCAGTGAATAGAGACGCACTGGGCTATCCCTCGCTGGTAAGGGCTTTAGCAAGAACTACTCATCAGCTATGAGCAACACAGTGATCTCACAACAGGGCACATTGCTGAATATGGAATGTCTTCATGTTTTCTTTCCTTTTGGTAATTGAGAACAGTTGAAATTTCTGTATTTATACAAGAAAGTATTCGCTCAAAGGTCGAATGCCCAAACACAGTTCATTCACTCGTTTTATCTCATTAGTTACTAACCCTTTGCCTTCTCTCACCTCGACTGTCTTCAAGTCATGCGCCCTTTGTCCTCGTTCGCGGGGGGAGCAGCTATTTCCCTCGGCCTGGCCAGCAGCGTCTTCGCTGCTCCCGGGCTAAAGGCCTGTCTCCCTGACGACGGCATCGAAGTTGTAGAGCTCCAGCCTGTCGAAGTCATTTGTGATGGCAAAACGCTCACCAGCACAATCACTCGGTAAGAATGCGATACATTTATGTTACAATCTCAACTAATGACTGACAATCTCAGGCACTACACCGAGTACCCAGGGTCCTCTAAGTTCCCGAGTGACCTGGGAGGATCTGGCTCGCCCGATTCCCCCACGGCCCCGGGGTCCCCTGTCCCTTCAGGAAAAGAGCTTCCCTGCAAGGACTGTGTGACTATCACGACCACTGTTGACACTCCTTTCTGTACTACAATTCCTCCCGCTACCAAGGGAGGTCCCTCAACTGTTATTACTGGTGTTGCTCCTCCATGTGAGGATTGCATGACAATCACCACTACTGTTCCCTTTCCTTTCTGTACTACCATTCCCCCGGCTACCGAGGGTGGACCTTCAACTGTCATTACTGGTGTCCCTCCTGTATGTGAGGGCTGCGTTACTGTCACCAAGCCAGGACCAACTTCTTATATCTCTTATATCCCTCCTGCCTCTGATGGCGGCAAGACAACACTAGCAATATGCCCTGGCCCAGTCACGGTAACTGTGACCGCCAAGGTACCTGCTTCTACCTTTGTGAGCGCTTCATCTGGCTGCACCTACTGCACGGCCACACTGATTGTGCCTCCGGTTCGCACAACCCTGACCCATACTGGTCCTGTTCCTGGCACAGCTACTATCCCAGCTTCTGCTGGTTGCACCAAAGGCTGTGGAGGTACTGTCGTCGTTACAGTTACTCCTGGACCTAAACCAACTGGTCCTATTGTAACATTGACTACTACTGGCCCTATACCTGGCACAACCACAATCCCCCCTGCCTCAAGTTGCCCAACATGTGAGGGTACTGTTGTCGTTACAGTTACTCCTGGACCTAGACCAACTGGTCCTATTGTAACATTGACCACTACTGGCCCTGCCCCCGGCACAGAGACTATCCCTCCTGCGACAGATTGCTCTAAGTCATGCACTACCACCATTCGGGTCACCTCAGTCCCCAGCCTGTCAAGCACAGGTCGATTGACAACGATCACCACAACCGGTTCTGTGCCTGGTACAACCACAATCCCCCCTGCCTCAAGTTGTCCAACATGTGAGGGTACTGTAGTCGTTACTGTTCCTCCCGCTTCTTTAACAACGATTACCACAACCGGTTCTGTCCCTGGTACAACCACAATCCCCCCTGCCTCTAATTGCCCTACTTGTGAGGGTACTGTAGTTATTACGGTTCCTCCAGCTTCTTTCACAACAGTCACAACCACTGGCACTGTCCCTGGTACTACTACAGTACCTCCTGCCTCTGATTGCCCTACTTGTATAGGCACTGTTGTAGTTACGGTCCCTCCACCTTCTTTCACAACAATCACTACAACCGGTTCTGTCCCTGGTACTACTACAGTTACCCCAGCTTCAAGCTGCCCTACCTGTATAGGCACTGTTATAGTTACGGCCCCCCCTGGCTCTTTCACAACAGTCACTACAACCGGTTCTGTCCCTGGTACTACTACAGTTACCCCAGCTTCAAGCTGCCCTACCTGTATAGGCACTGTTATAGTTACGGCCCCCCCTGGCTCTTTCACAACAGTCACAACCACTGGCACTGTCCCTGGTACTACAACAGTACCCCCTGCCTCCAATTGCCCGACCTGTGAAGGCACTGTGATCATCACTTCGGTTCCTCCAGCGTATACAACAACTACCAGTTTCGGTTCAGTCACTTTGCCTACAACAACTACTCTGACTAATACTGGAACCGGGACCAGAACCGTTGTGGTTATTGTGCCTACCCCTTCAAAGCCCGTCGTAACTATCACATCCACCACAGGTACAGTACCTTCAGCGACTACCATTATAGCTACTGGAACCACTGGAACTGACACTGTTATTACCTTCGTTCCCTCTGCGCCTGAACCTGTTAGGCCAACAACAACTATTACATCTACTGGTACAGGCACAGTACCTTCAGCGACTACCATCACAGCTACTGGAACCACTGGAACTGATACCGTAATTACGTATATTCCAGCAACTACTGAGCCAATTGCTACCAGGCCAACTACAACTATTACATCTACTGGCACAGGCACAGTACCTTCAGCAACTACTATTATAGCTACTGGAACCACTGGAACTGATACCGTAATTACGTATGTTCCAGCAACTACTGAGCCAATTGCTACCAGGCCAACTATAACTATTACATCTACTGGTACAGGCACAGTACCTTCAGCAACTACCATCACAGCTACTGGAACCACTGGAACTGATACCGTAATTACGTATGTCCCAGCAACTACTCCTGAACCTATTAGGCCAACTACAACTATCACGGTCACTGGCACAGGTACAGCACCTTCGGCGACTACCGTCACAGCTACTGGAACCACTGGAACTGATACCGTAATTACATATGTCCTAGCAACTACTCCTGAACCTATTAGGCCAACTACAACTATCACGGTCACTGGCACAGGTACGGCACCTTCAGCAACTACCATCACAGGTACTGGAACCACTGGAACAGACACTGTCATCACCTTCGTTCCACCGGCTCCTCAGACCACAGTCACTATTACATCCACAGGAACACGAACTGGCATTACGACTGTCCCGCCTGCGACCTCTGGTGATCCACCAACTGTTATCATCTTTACCACGATTCCATTCAGTACGGTTTCTGTCACCTCGTCCTCAACCACTCAACCCGGTGGGGTCACAACTCTAACATCTACGGGCACGACTACAGGACTCACAACCATACCTCCTGTCGTCAGTAATGGCACTACTGTTGTCATTACATTTGTTACGCCTTCAGCTACTTCCCCTTCTAGCAGTTTATCTGAGGCGTCAACCACTTCATCTGAGGCGTCAAGCACTTTATCGTCAACCACTTCGTCTACGTCTAGGTCGTCAACCACTTCATCATCAACCACTTTATCGTCAACCACTTCATCATCAACCACTTTATCGTCAACCACTTCATCGTCAACCACTTCATCGTCAACCACTTCATCGTCAACCACTTCATCGTCAACCACTTCATCGTCAACCACTTCATCGTCAACCACTTCATCGTCAACCACTTCATCGTCAACCACTTCATCGTCAACCACTTCATCGTCAACCACTTCATCGTCAACCACTTCATCGTCAACCACTTCATCGTCAACCACTTCGTCTACATCTAGGTCGTCGACTGCTACATCTACCACCAGTACTTCAACCAGCACGACGCGCTCTACTACGAGCTCCACCACTACACGCCCTACCACTGTTTTCACGACTATTACTCTGGCTACCACAAGTACTGGGCTCACAACCATTGGTACTGGTAGTACTCGCACTGTCATTACATATGACTGTACTGTCACTCAAACCCGCTCAGTCTCGGCGACTAATACAAACTCGGCTGCAAACACTTTTATTGTACCAGCCTGCGCTACGGCGATGCGTTTCATTGTTGCAGGCGGTAAAGGTGGAGCTCCTGTTATTAATGGTGTAGAGGCCGACAACGGTGCTGCTGGTGCTCAACTATCGGGAACAGTATCTGTCACACCGGGACAAAGCGTGGTGCTTTTGGCAGGTGGAAGGGGGGGAATTGGCCGGACTTCTGGGGTCAGTCCCGGTGGAATTGGATATGGTACAGGCGGTACTGCCACGGACAGCGCTGGTGGTGGTGGTGCGGGATCGTCCTTGACACTGAATGGCAGGCTACTTGTTGTCGCTGGTGGTGGTGGCGGGGGAGGCAGGTATACAGACCTTGCCGATACCAATCCTCAAACTGTTACCTACTCTGGTGACAGTGGCAAGGGCGGAGGCTTCAATGGTAACACTGCTTACATCTCGTTAAGGGCAACTCCTAACCAACACACTGTCACTATTCAGGGTGGTCGAGGAGGTGGCGCAAGTGCCCCCGGCGCCGGAGGAACTGTTAGTGGAAGTCCCACCTTATCTACCAACGGTGCTCCCGGCAGTGGCATGAACGGTGGTAATGGTAGACCAGGTCTCGGGACCACAAATCTAGGGTCTGGAGGAGGTGGATCTGGTTACTACGGCGGTGGCAGTGGAGCTGTTGCCCAGAAAACAGTCGGCACAAATCCACCAGCCGCAGCAGGTGTTCAAGGTGGTGGTGGTTCTAACTACCTCGCCAGCGGAGTGACTGCTACAAGCAGTATAAATGACCGACCTGGCTTTGTCACTGTTGTCTTCTTTGGCTAGATAGACTTTTTTCTACAGCTTCTTCTTCTTCTTTTATCTATCAGATAGATACTTCTAGAGAGTACAGGGGTTATCAATTTCATTACATTTATTTGTTTGAGAATACTGTAGAACACGCTGGGACATATATAAGTTGCTCGTTATATAATAAATATGTTCCTTTTATATACCTTTAGAGCCACGATTTAACCATAAAACATATCTCTACTTTCGCCCTAGCTCCTCACTAGGTTGTGTGCTTATAGAAATCACACGAACTCGAATTATACATTGAACAAGGTATGGCCGACCGTCACCCTTGCCTGTCCTGAACTTCCTCCCAGCGCCCCTTAACAGTCTAGTCACCAGATCTCTCTCCTGGCATCTCTAGGTGCTGTGTTGATCATCCTTATAGTGGTCAGCCAGTCCACTTCCTCTAGCTCTGGTAAAGCCTCTACTTTATACTTACAGTTAACAGCTACTAAGGCTAGAATAAAGCTTATAATGCACTAAAAGTTTTTAAGTCTATATAATAATATTATATAGTAAGTATTATATTAATAGTTATTTTAATTTATATTACTGCTTTTATATTAATATTACTTTATTTAGTTTTAAATATAAAATTAATTAACTATATATTAAGGTATATATATTTAATTACTAGATTTATTATTATTTAAGTTAATTTAGCTTTTATTAATTAATTTATATTTTTTTTTTTTTTTTCCCTTACTTTTAGCCTAATAAGGCTATTAAGCTTTTAACTTTTTATCTAAAGGCTTAAATAATAAGGCCCCTATAGTAGGCCTATATTTTAAAGGTTAAAATTATATAAAGTTTATTTACTTAATAATATAATTACTGCCTTAATTAAGCAGTATTAATACCGCTTATCTCTTAACAGCTATATTAGCCTTCTTTCTTTACTATATCTAAAAGAGTATTAGGCTAAGTCTATTATACTTTTAAAGTATATTTCCTAACTTAACTTTCCCTTTATTAATTATAGCTATTAATATTAATTATAGCTATTAATATTAATTATAGCTATTAATATAATGCCTATATAAAATAGCCTATAGCTATATAATTAGGCCTATTATATAACTTATTATAACCTTAATATAGCTATTAGGCCTGCCTTATAAAGAGCTAATAGAAAAGAACTAAAAGAGATCTATATAATAATAACTACTATTAAGAAGAACTTCTTATTAAAGTATTAATTTAACTTAATTAAAATAGCTATCTTTAATTATAAGCTAATTAAATTAATTTATTATATAGGCTATTTTAGCTTAATTAATTTAAATTAAGTTAATAATAAGCTATTAAGTCTAAAAGACCTTAAAAAGGACTTAAGGGAAGGTTATCCCTTTTAGTTAGACCAGGCAGCCTTCCTTACTGCCTTTATAGGCTTAAATATATATAAAGAGTGGCTTTCTAATATAACTAAAAGGGTTATTATAGTGGAGGGGGTGCTGCTTTTAATATAAGGATAAATATAAGGTAATGGCAGGGTTTAAAGGTTCTATTAAAATTAGAATTAAAGGAATTAAGTTAACTTTTATATAAGTTAGTTAGTAAAAGTTAAATTAACCTCTACTAATTAAATATATATACCTAGGTATATAACTAATTAACCTTATATCTAAAAGCAGATAAAGTAATATTAGTAAAGAAGCAGTAGGTTAAACTGGGGCTTTTTAATCTTATAGTAGTTATTAAGTATTATATTTATAAATTTAATTTCCTTTTTAAAGTTAATTATTATTAGTAATTATATAGTAATATTTTAATTAATATTAAAAATTTTAAAAATTTTATTATCTATATACTTATAAGTGCTGCTATTTTTTATACTTTCTTTATATATTAATTAATCTTTTAAATCTTTAACTCTTTTAATATTTAAATCTATATTAATATAGCACTTAACTATATATAGTATCCTTTATATATTAAACTTTTATATTACCTTACTTCTAGCTTTTTAAAACTAACTATTAAATTTACTTTTATTTTCTAAAAGAAAATACTTATAGTTATTAATTAAAGTAATACTATCTTTATTAATTAGCTTATTAAGTATACTTATTAATAACTTTAGTCTATATATATTTTGGCTAAATTTACTTATTATTAAGGCTAGTTTTTTTTTAAGCTTATAAAAAGAAAGCCTTACTTTAAAGCCCTTTTAATTAATTCTTTTAATATCTATAATCTTAAGATATATTAAAATTATATTAATTTTTATATTTTAACTACTAGCTAGAATAATAAATGTATCTTTTAGCCTTTTTATTACTATATTTTAATTAAAGGTTTTTAAAGTAGCTAGTATTTTAACTGTATCTAAAATATAAAGGTAGATTATAATTAATATTATCTTTTTATTTATTAGGCTAATAAACCTTAATTTAATCTTTTTAAGGCTTTTTTACTAAAAAAAGATAGTATTACTTAAGCTAGTTTTTTTTAGTAAATTAAGAGATTTTACTAAATATCTATAAATTAATTAAACCTTTAATCTCTTTTAAGAATTACTAATTAATAGCCTATAATACCTTAAGATAATAAACTAAATAATATAGTAATAATAAAGAATACTAAACTTATAATTAATTAAATAATAAATAAGAAATAAGATATCTTTAAGTAGTAGAGATTTAATTTTTAATAATAGAAATATAAAATTAGGTAATTAATTAATACCTTTACTTTAAAGATATTATTTTTCTATAATAGATTTTACTTTATTTAGTACTTTTAAAGTCTATATCTTAAAAATATATAATTTTAATACTATATTTAAGAAATTTAAAATATATTCAATACTTATTTAAAATATTAAAAGCATATTTTTAATATATTTTATATATTATTTAGGCATTTAAGTAATATTTAGTTTAAATTTTATATTCTTAAGGCATATTTAGGCTAATCTATCTCTTTTAAGTTTAAACTTTACCTTTTTTATTTTAATAAAATACTAATTATTTAAAGGCTATCTTTTTTATATATTAATTAATTATTTAGTTTTAGTCTTCTATTTATAGTCTTTATAGTGCTTTTAGTTAATATCTTTCTTTTATTTTAATTATAATTTATATTTTTCCTTTAAGTCTATAGGATTTTATATTAAATTTATTTTCCTTTTCTTAATATAATTAAATATATACTTTTAGAGTTTATAAGCTTTATTTTATATTAATATTATTTTTTTTATTATTTTTTATAAGGGTAGTATTTTATTTTTTTATATTATTATTTATTACTTTCTTTTTTATTAAAAGTATATTACTATTTTTTTTTTTTTTTTACCTTACTATTAGCCTAATAAGA
>NW_022194794.1:219374-220873 GCF_900067095.1 Fusarium proliferatum ET1 | reverse complement strand
ATATAAGTTAGTCGGCAAAAGCTAAATTAACCTCTATTAATTGAATATATATGCAAGAGCATGTGACCAATTGACCTTATGTCTAAGAACTGTAAATAAAGTAATATCAGTAAAGAAGCAGTGGTTTAAACTGGGGGTATATTACTATAAAATACTTTTATATTATAATCCAATACATCTTAATACATATAAAATATACAGCCTACTTTTTCCACCAATTAGAAACTGCTTACTCTATATATATTAAGTATATACTATTTAACTTATAGAACCAACTGCTATAAATAGAGTTAAACCAACCTTATTTAACCTATACTATAAAGATAAACTAAGTTAAACCGACCTTATTTAACTTATATATCTCTATAATATATAAATATATTTATTTAGTACTAAATAAAACTTAACTTATTAGCTATTAATAGAACTTCTTTATATTAATAAGCCTAATATATATTACTTAATTATTAAGAGATATAATAGTTAAGTTAAGCTTAATATATATACTTTATATTTCTGTAAATATAAAACCTAATATAGATTAATTCTCTATTTAAAACCTATAACTATTATATATTAATAGCTCTTATTTAATATATACTATATATATATTAAGTAGTAATATACTATTAAAATATTTAGTAATATTAATACCTTAATATCTCTTTATATTAAAGTACTACTTAATAATACTAAAATAGCAGCTAAAATTTAATAGCTTTATAATACTATTAATATACTAAAAGCTTAAATAAATATATAACTTATTACTAATAATAAAGAAGGTAACTATAAATATTATATAAAGGACTTTAAAGAAGTATTTAAGCTGCTTAAATTAAAACCCTTTAAAGAATAGATAAGTAATATAATCCTATTCCTTATTTAAGTAAAAAGATACTTTTAATTATTTTTAAATAAACTAAATAGCCTTATTAAGAAGTTACTATTTATAGTATTATTAATTTAAAGAGATACTTAAGACTGGTTTAAACCTATCTTAAGGGATTACCTTAAGAATAAAGAAAACCTATAGAAGCAGGAGACTTAAAATATTTTTAGAAATTAAAAGAATTTTAAAAAAACATTTAAAGATAATTTTAAAGTAATTAATAAAAAATAATAAGTTATAATAAAACTACTAGTATTTAAGTAAACCTAATTTTATATAGCCTATTTTGCTAAATTTAAGTAGCTTATATTTAAAACTAAATAAAATAATAAAGCCTTAATAAAAATCTATTATAAAAGACTTAAAAAAGAAATTAAAGATAAACTATATTTAGCTAATAGGCTAAAAGAAAGACTTATAATATATATTATAATAGTAATTAAGATTAATAAATAATAATATAAATGCAAAAAAGAGAAAGTAAACTATAAAAAAGGAAATAATTTTAATCCCTATTACCTTAATTAATAATAAAATAATAATAATTAAAGTAACTCTTAAAATTAATAATAATAATAAAGAAACTATTAAAATAATACCTTATATT
>NW_022194794.1:0-218320 GCF_900067095.1 Fusarium proliferatum ET1 | reverse complement strand
TTAATAATGACTTTACTAATTAAATATATATACCTAGGCATATAATTAATTAACCTTATATTTAAGAACTGCAGTTAAAGTAATATTAGTAAAGAAGCAGTGGTTTAAACTGGGGATAAAAATATCTTATAGTATTACTTTTAAAGACCTTTTAATTAAATAATTCTAAAAGGTATTTTACTAAAATTCTAAAGTATTATTAGTCTTAGCCTCCTTAAAGGAAATAGCTTTTTAAGTTTTAATTTTAATATAAAGACCTTAAAAAACTTTATTTTTAAGGTAGATATCCCTTAAGGATATTATAGCTATATTATAGTATTATTAAGTTAAGGCTATTTCTTTTTATTTATTAAAGTATAAAATCTTTATTTTATAAAATAAAAGTATAAAATAATCTTAATTTTATAATTATAGTATTACCTTTTATATTTATAAGATATTTAGTATTATTACTTTTAATTTAAAAACTAAAGGATTTATTACTATTTATAGCTTTTATAAATAGGTTATTATTTATATTATTATTATAGCCTTTTGCCTTATATCTTTTTATTTTGATGCCTTCTTTTTTTAATATATTTATAACTTTTAGTAATATAAATATACCTTTCTTTCTATTTAATTAGTTAGTTTTAAAATCCCTTTAGGCAGTAACTATTAATAAAAAGGATTTTTTAGGTTTTAAGGACTAATTTAAAGATAAAGAGTAATAATAAGGAAAAAACTGTAAGAAAATAATAACTTTTAATAGCCTTAATTATAAGTTAAGTATAGATAGCTATAAAGGTTTAATTAAAATAGGGTTTTTATTATTAAATAGGTAATTAAGTAATTAGTTTAATAATATTAAATATAAAGATAAAAAGTATAAAATTTAGTCTAAAAAAGTATAATAAAATTAAGATATTAAGGGGAATCTGTCCCTTTATATCTATTACTATAAATAACCTTTTAACCCTATTAATAAGGCTAGACCTCTTACCCTAAAATATTTATTATAACCATTACAGTAAGCTTTTATAAAGGCTAATTAAAGTAATTATAATAGACTTTATAATTTAATTATTAAAATTAAATTATATTAAGGGATTAAGGATAATAGTAATTATATTAAGCTAACCCTTTTTAGGTATAAAATCCTTTAGTTTATATAGCTATATCTTAATAATCTTTAAATTAATATAAGCTTCTTTAATAATAAAATATAAAGCCTTTAGACTTTTAAGTAAGCTTTTAATAAAAGGTAGTTATAATAAAAATAGAAGATATTCCTTAAGGCCTTTTATTTACCTAACTTATATAGTAAATAGCTTTAGGATATTAAAGAGTAATTAATAAAGGTATTATTTATATTAAAGAAAATAGATAATATATAATAAGTACTATATAGGCCAGGCTAGTTATAGTCTTAAACTATAAAAGCGTAAAGATAAGGGGGATAGTATACTGTAAAATCTAGAATAAAAGAGGGATAATTATAGAGTTTTTATATAGGTTTAGGCAGGCTGCTAAAAGTTAAAGACCTAAAGTTATAATATTAATAAAAGAGAGAGAAATTAAATTATACTATATAGTATATAATTAATATATAATTATAAAGACTAGCTAAATATTAATGCACTATTAATATAAATAGAGGATATATCTCTTTATATTCTTTTTTATTAACTGCCTTTATAGTAAATAGCTAAATTAAGGTTATAGCTAGTTATATAGTAAATATAATTATATAGCTATAGGCTATTTTATATAATAAATATTATATTAATAGCTATAATTAATATTAATAGCTAAAACTAATTATTAAATTAGGGAATATACTTTATAATAAACTTAATATAGTTTTAAAGGTTAATTAAAGATATTTTAAGTAAGCTAAAGGAATAAAGCTAATATAGCTGCTAAAGGACCTATAGGCACTATTAATACTGCTTAGTTAAGGCAGTAATTGCACCACTAAGGCAGATAAACCTTATAAGATTCTAACCGTTAGTGTAATGGTTATGGTTTTAAACAGGGAAGCTAGTCTGTATTAGGTTTATATTTGCAGGATATATAGGGCATTAAACTAAGCATGTTAGTGAAGTATTATATCTCTTAATAGTTAATAATATAGATAAGGCTTATTAAGGTAAAAATGCTTTATTAATAGCTAATAAGCTAAGTTCTATTTAGTGCTAAATAAATATATATATATACTTAAGGGAGTTATAGTTAGAATAAATAAAAAAGAGGTAATTCCTAAGAATTACTGGTAATTATCTAGAGTCACTAGTGTTTCTACTTAGTCGTTAGTAATTGCGGCTTGGCAGTTACTTATAGAAGGTTTTAGTGCTTAGTGATTATAGGTGATTAGAAGAAAAATGTGGAGTGCACGTGACGTAAGCGCTTCTTCCGTTCGGGTTATAACATTTAGGATATAGGCCTATTATAGGGGCCTTATTATTTAAGCCTTTATATATAAAGTTAATAGCTTAATAGCCTTATAAGGCTAATGGCAAGAAAAAAAAATATTATTTATTAAATATATTTACACTTTTATAGCTTACTAATCGCTAAGTTTACTTTACTTAAGGATTTTAAAAAATCTTTTAATAATTAATTTTAACTGCTATACCTAACGTCACCAAGCGCCTGCATAAGATGCCACTGCAATATGTCCTACAGAGTCTTACTCCTTTAATTGCTAAAGAAATTGAGTGTTGAATTGTCTGAACTTAAGCCCTTCTCAAATAGAGTTTCATTGTGCGTAAATGGCACTAGCCCTATCCGGTTGACGGACCCAGGTTTCCCCAACTGATGGCAGAAAAGATGGGGAATTGTCGTTAGCCTTGGGTCTAGTGCTGACATTATCCTTCCTGACACGACAGCGCCTGCACTCATCTCGCTGCGCGATTTGCATCAATCCCGCAGATCTCCGCCGCTAGGTCAAAAACGGCTGGGTCAAGCCACAAGGACAACACAGGCTGCAGGGGTTGGAAATGTGTTGCAGATTGGAGGTCACTACGTGCCAGTAGCTCCAATTGGAGAGACTTACAGCTAAGTGGTAAGTAGAGTACTTTAAGAGATACCTATCTCAAGACACCCAGCAACAAATCAGGACATCTCAAAAGGTGGGAATAACCTCTTTTCAGCCTCTTAGAAATCCAGAAGCAGGCTTTGTATAGTACAGGACCACTTTCTTACATTTGCAACCCCTGCAGCCTGTATGACAGTCGAACCCTCGGTACGTTGAGCCGTGATTCATCGACACTTTCATTGTCTCTAGTCAGGCGTTAGACTCAAGTCCAGGCCCGTAGACTGTTCCTGGACCAGGACGGTACCTAGATAGCCTGAGATTGTCAATATCGATCATAAACTTTATTAAACCCTTGACTGCCACTTAGTTGAACAAACCATCCCTGGCTAATGCCCCCTTGGAAATTCAAGAACCAATCATATTGTAGGATTTCTCAAGCCGTCTTATAGATCCCTCAAATATTACAAGTCTTCAAGCTAAGCTACATCCATTCGCCTATCTATCTACAGGACCATGCTTAATGCCATAACTCAACCAATCAATTGGGCTATCTCCGCTGACAGCCTCTTTCGAGTCAGACTCACTGGGCGTCACTTAGACGTCACTCAGTGGTGGAATCTTGTGAGTCGGGGTACAACCGGGGCAGCTGACCTCCGTATGTCGAGGAGCAAAGGGTCATCCTGATACACCCCGGGACAGCTGTTCCTACATGCATCTCAGCTGTTCCAGCATGCATCTCAGCTGTACCCGACCTTATTTCCATTTCCGTGCGTCGGATCGGATACCCATGTAACCGGTGCGGGGATCCAAGCTCTTAAATCCAGGGTATCCCGCTCAATTGAAACCCGGTTCTCTCCTCCCGGCTTCACTCCTTGTCAGTCAACCATTATCAACCATTCTCAACTCTATATACCCAAGACCAGTATGGCTCAGTACGATTCATGCCTTGCCTGCGAAACTCAGGAGCTTCTTGCAATGGAGCAGCATTCTGTTCCAAGATTTTATGACATGAATCTCAGTCATGAAGAGGACTTTGATGAGTAAGGCAATAGCTACTCACGCATGGGGTCATGTAACTGACGTTTTCATCAGAGGGTACATGGTCCCTGATAGCGAAGATTTCACAGGTGCTCCCTACTTCACTCCCCAGTCTACACAGCCTTTCAACACAAACCTTGGGTTTTCTTCTGTCGAAGAAGGCGATTTTCTTCTCACCGATCATCCCTTCTTGGATGTCGATCCCCTCATGAGCATCCCAATTACCGTGGACGATGAGTACATCTTATGCGACTCGCATCAGTCTCTTGAGATGCCATTTGCTAGCCCATCTAGCGTGGCCTCAGCTTCTGAGAATCCATCCTGGGATTTTGTTGAGCCGGTTCCAGTTGAATCTGTCTGGGATCTTTCAGCTCTGCATCCCGACTCATGCAACATCTCAGACAGGAGAAACTCAGAGCCTCTCAATCGGTCTGGTGCATCCACTCCAAAGGTCCATTCACACGGTAAGCTTACTCTGACTTGAGACGCAAACACACATTAACCCATGCAGATGAACACGAAGAGTCTTCAGCTCTATTGGCACTGTCTTTGATGGACAGCTTTCGCTACCCATGCCCTCAGGCATCCTGCAGCAAGACCTTCAAGCGCAAGGAGCACGCCAAGCGTCATTATACGACGTAAGTATCGATCCACAGCAAGAAAGAAGCATAGCTAACCGTTCCTAGCAAGCACAGGCCAAGGAATCGTCGACTTCAGTGCGAGTTCTGCGGCAAGGACAACTTGAATGCCCACCGCCGACTGCACGCTCGAAGCCCAGCAAAGAACGCCAGTGGCGTCCATTTCGTCCCTGCAGCACTTGAAATGCTGCAGAAGGTTCAAAAGCCTACCTCATATAACGGAAAGCTGGTTCGTTTCTTTTCCTAGAGTGGTCTACAAATCTTTGGACAACAGACCGGGTTACCTGGTCTGTATACGATGTTATTGCTTTTGGAGTTGGATATGGTACTGCACTGTAAGGTCGTATCGGGCTAGCAGATTGGTTGTTTCATTTCTTCGGGAATAGTCACAGATTGCATAATTATTCCCATTAACAAATTCATTTGAGTCGCGCTACGTTTACAAAGAGCCCTTCCGATTTACGACAAGTGCCCTGGAAGTCACCGTTTCCAATATAATATGTCAGTGTGTAAATCTGATTGACGTTGGGGCCATCGGTGAATCAATAATTAGGCCTGCCGAATTGCAAGTGTCTGTGCTAGTCTTTGTGGCTTGAGTAAGATTCTGAAAAGTGACCGTCAATATTGGTGGAGGGGACCTTTCGAGCCGCCATAGATCCAGAAATCTGGAGCCAAAGGACATCGAAGAGTGGAAATCCGGGAAAGGTTTACGATCTGAACCTTGGCTTACGGCGAAATCTGTCGGCGATCGTCTCGCTTATCGGCAGCTAGCCGACGATGCGCTAAGATTCCCTGAAAGGAATCGATTAGCAGATGTGGCACAATTCAATAGCCTCTCCATGGCGAGCACGTGGTGTTATGGGGTTTTAGAGCTAGCCCTCGTAGATTCAAGCCACTGACTGACTGATCGAATCAGGACGATCGACCAATCAGACGTCGGGACTGACATTGTCCGAGTTCAGAAACGGGTCGGGGATTTCTGTCTGCAATAAGATTTACTAGCGTTAGTATGTACAATTCGAATCATCGCACTTCCGGCCAAGGCCCAAGACTAATTGGTCACTGTGGTGTTAGGCGATCACATGTGGCATTCTATACTGTTTGATTGAGCAACGACATTTCCCCTAGTCTGTTCAGTTTTCTACCCACACATGTCGAACTTGCTGTACCATGCGAGGATATTCTTCCCTTTGTGCCAGGGCCTTGTATATCCTACGTTCTTTCCCCCCTATACGAGACTTGCTCGCTGGCACTTCAACCTGTTATCTAAGTTCATACCGGATTAGCATTCCCGTCTTTGTTATCTGTGCAGCGGTCGATAAAGCAGCAGTAACCTGCAGTGTTGCTGTGGCACGCACACCAGAGGGGTCACATAAGGGAGGGTTGAATGAGCCTTGACTCTATAGCAGGAGGGGGTGAGCAGAGCTCCTTATATACAAACGGAGCATCTGATCCTTTTCAGGTAAGCTAAACCGATTAGGCTACCTTACCTTTTGACGGTTGCAATCAGATTCGCAATTCTCATCCCTCCAAGTTCTACTGCGAAACAAGGACGGCGCGCTCTCCACTATAGTCACGCTATAACACCGGTGTATCTAGCCGCAGTAAGTTCTATTTGTTCATTCTAGCGTATTCTGCATATGGCGTCCCGGCTAACGGGATGGTTTGTCGATGGCTGAAGAGTGTTCAGGACCAGAGATGGAAGTCCCTCGAGCAATCAGCATGAGCATTCCAGTTGGTGATGTTTCCATGTCTTAACTTGTTCATCCCATGTATTTGACCTTGATACTACTGGCAATGGTCCCCGCAGCCTCTTACAGCTAGGCACTCCCCTCGACCATAGACACTAACTGTAGATCAAAACCCCTGAAATTGGCAATGTTTTAATGGTCATTCAAATGCTCCATCAGTATAATAACGACAGCCCCAGGTGGTACCTAATCCATATCGCGAGATGGACCGCTATGCTTTTCTCGAATCCAGCCTCGAAACCTCTTAGATCAGCCTATCTACACTCCAACTCAAGTCACAGTCATTGATATTTATCTTGGCTGCACCAAATCGGCAGCAGCCCAAGTATCTTCACCGGCTTTGGCTCAGTGAGAGTCACTACACTAACTTATACACACTAATTCTCATCGCCATCAGCCTAGACTTTGGGAGAACCAAAGCAGCCATGGCAAATCGGGACCTAGGGGCTGTCGGTACAGTGGCCAATGCAGTGCCAGTTTGCTGGACCCTCCTCCATTTGGCCCTCTTCAACACTCTACTTGAATCGTCGGTTGCATCCGAGACAATGAGATGTACGTTATTATTTGTGGGTTTCCTCCTTTCCTTGTTCTATGTTGGGGTCGGTACTCGGTATGAGGACAATACGTGCATGACCCACGTCCACAGTACAGGATCAAGGCTGAGACAGATCTATAATACAGGGCTGTATAGGAGACACTATGCAATAGTGACTCTAGCCAAGAAAACCCATATTGAGAGTAATACAGGTGTATGAGTAGTGACAAGGGTGAGGCTAATACAAAAGTTGTATAGGAACAAATCAATTATGTTCCAGGTTTTTACAATACAATCAATTTTTTGAACTCGTCGTTTTGCAATCATGAGCACCAGGGGCGCAGTCTTAGGACCTACCAACATCCCTGATCTTCAATCTACCCGGCTTGTGTTAGTACTGTGGTTATAACAGATACTACTCCGAACTCAGGCCCCTTACAGCTATCGCGGCGACAGACACAACTCCAGGTGGTGATTGTAGTGCCTCGGAGGCATGACTCACCCAAAATGAGTATTTTTAAGATGCCCTTCCGCTTTCCTATCCAGGACAAGCCACTAACCATCAGTCCTCTTTTGGTCGACCCTCATCCACAAGGGATTATTTAACTTTCCAGCCCCGACCCTCCTTTTTCTGTTTAAAAACGTAAGTCAAATTCGCTAATTCATCCCTTGTCCGAGAGAGCTGAAAGCTGTCCTACAACTGTTGGGTTATGAAATCTCAAGCCACTTCGTGTCACGCAAAGCCGAAGAGTTTCGGAGAGCTGTTCCTGTGGCCATCAGAAATTTCGTCCCAGCACAAACCCTCTCGATGTACGATCTACGGGAGACACTGCCACCAGTATTTTCGACAAGTGGCAACCCTTGTATGGCAGGGCGCCCGGTTCCACATTGCTAGCACTATGTGGAGTGAGTTGTCTTGAGCTGAGTGATGCAGCATGCTTTACGCATAATACCCACGAGATATAAATTGCCCTTTATTCAGAGTTGACCAATTCATCCCTTATAAATTTCCAGAATCCTTCTATCATATCTTTGGCAAGCTCTACTTGACACTACTCACTATGAAGTTCACGGCGGCAGTCGTCGCTCTCAACCTCCCCTCTCTGGGCCTGGCTTCGGTTTACAATACCTGGAAATTTAACAAGTTTCCTTCTGCTGGAATCGATGACATTACCTTCCCTATGAAAATGCAAGGAACCCCCCGAGAAGAAGGTCTCTATTTTGCCCAGCAGTTTGGCTGGAAAGGGATCAATGACGTCGGATACATCGGCCTCCAGCCTCGGCCTGACAAAAATGGCAAACAGGTCATTCATGCTGCCTTCTCTTCGTTCCAGAAAGGAACCACATCCACGCACAAGCACTGCACGGCGGGCGCTGACGGTGGCGCCGGACTCAGCTGTGCAATCGACATTTTCGGCGACTACTCTCACCTCTACCACCTTACCGTGAAACATATTGGCGGTACAAGGTGGAGAGGTGTCCTTACCGATACGGTCACTGGAACGTCCAATGTCATCGGCGAGTACACGCTTCCGTCTTCAGCACGAAAGATGACAAATGGACAGGACGGTTTCTTTGAGTACTATGAGTGGAATACCGATGGGATAAAACACCACAACTGCCGCTCGCAGCCCTTCGGTCAAGTCTTCATCGGCGACCCTACCACCAAGACATCAGGAGCTAGTGGTGGTAAAATCACTAGGATCTATCAAGACGGCGAATGTGTCAACAAGCTCAACTTGAAGGCCACCAGGTTTGCCCACGGTTATCAGATCCAGGCTGGTTTCAAACAGTAGGGTTGATCTTCAGTATAGCCAGGCATTCACGCCGGCTTTCCTGTCTTTGCCAGCTTTGAAGGGATATCATACAGGATCGAGGAGCTGATCGCATGCCAGGAGTCAAATCTCCTGTAGCGGCATCAGGAGGTTCCCCTACTTTAAATTGACTTTTTGTTCTATTTGAGATATTGCTTGCTCCCGTGCCCTTTCATGAAGTGATATACTTCTCGAGGTTGCTAGTCGATGCAAAAGTCACTACACAGTGCAAGATAAACTTCAGTTCATGCAGAATCAGTACATAGGACAGTTCTCGAAAATCCTTCTCAAGCGGTCAAGCCTGACGCTTCCTTACAAGACTGCAGGGTATGACAGTTCCAAGATCGAACAGATTAAGCCTGCTGGCGGTGATATTGTAGCTATAGCTTTCTTATGTGTCTCCATTGCTGCGATAATGAAGATATCTCGTTTGCTACACGTAATAATAGCTATCCAATCAGTCGCGAACCTAAACTTCAACAAGGAGCAAGAAAAGCCATGGTGAGACTGATGTGTGTGTATTGGCAGTTACCAGAAAGGGGTTAGGGCCCCAGAAGCCAACACCAACTGCACCGAACCCAGTAGCAGTATATCTTGACTAAGTTCTGCTAGCCTGTGTCATTGAATCAAAACCCCTCAGCTTGGGGAAATTGATCATGTTATGATAGTCACTCTATTCTGCTCCACTAGCATTACGACGATAGCTCCACGATGTAACTGGGCCTTGTTAAGAGACGGAATACTACCCTTTTCTCAACTTTGGTTCCGGGCTCTCTTCAATCAGCCTATCCACGCTCTCGGAAAGTCAATGAATTTGGTCATGAAGTTTCTATTTAATTCTCTGAAAAACTAACAAACTTGAATGATTAAAGTAGTAGACTAGAGAGTTTTAAATCTAAGCTTGTAGCTCGTGTAGAACCTTTGGCTTTACAGGCTGAGCATCTGACTCCACCAAGACACTATCCGGACCAGCATCTGCTTCCGCCATCGAACGAGAGGACTGTTGTCCATTTTTTGGAGGACCTTTATCTTCTTCATCTGCACGACTTGAAGTTCTATCCTGTCGCGCCCGTCTCTTTCGACGCATGAACCACCATCCCAAACCTGATAACAGAGCCAGACCAGCAACTCCTCCAACTACTCCACCAGCTATAGCTGCCACGGGCGCCTTCTTACTGGAACCAGAGGCATGGGACGCAGATGCAGGGGGGGGGCTTTATTGAAATACGCTTCGCATTCGTGTCACAGCAATCCGCGCGTGTATCCTCTAAGTAGTTGCAACAGAATTTATCTGATCCGCATTGGTTGACTTGTACCAATATAGCTCCGGGTTCTATTGACTCGGTCAGTAGGCATCGACAAAACAAGGAAGTGACTAACTCAGATCACAAACGAATTGGCATTCGCTCATATCATCGCTTGAGCAAGCACCTTGGTACCGGAAGTGCCCTGTCCATTCGCACAAGCCATTTGGCAAGCATGGATCGCCTGGAAGGCAGCAAGTTGAGAAAGTTGTGTTGGCGGAGCCACACGGCTTATACTTGTAATCCGCCCACTCTCCGTTTTGATTATCACATCTCTGGCCTAATGCCCAGCTAAATAGAGATAGCAATAAAAGCAAGCTATTTAGCTTCATCGTAAGGAATCGCTGGTAAAGCATGCGTAACGGGCCGCTAGGGTCTGCTTAAGTGCAACGATATGGAGGGAAGGCGGAGAATAAAAGCTTAAAGAGGACGGACTTAGTTATTCGGGTGAATCTGACATGGTTCTCAATCCTCCAGGCCAACAATGACATCAATATGGTCTTAGATTCAAGATTGACAACAACAACCTTCTGATAATGCCAAGTGACGTCAATTGTCCCTCTTGGCATTTGATCTGTACATGGCCCCCAACTTGTGATTCGCTGGCTGAATGAAGCAAAAGTCCTTTGCAAGGATAAAGAGTATGAATTGAGTAGTCGCCGCATCAAATGGCCCCCAAATATTCTTTTATGTTGTGCTCCAGGCGGGTACGCCTCCGAGTGACGCTAATTGGCTTTCATGACTGTCGAAGAGATAGCAGTATGCCATGACCTATCAGTCTAGCCTTTGGAAGAACCGAATTAGTCAAAGCAAAGTGGTGCCGGAGGGCTATCGGTACAGGAGCCAATGCAATCTCAATCTGCTGGGTCCCTATAACCCTCTTCAGTATGTCATCTGCGTTACCAATTAGAGCTGAGACAATAAATTGTACATTACTAGCCTTTGTGGGGTTCTTGACCCTCTGTGGAGTTTGTGTCTTGCTTGGGAAAAAGGAGTAAGTGCGTGATGACCCATTTCATGATGCAGCTAAATGATTAGATCATGCAGGACCCAAGGCTGAAGCGGAGCTCACGATGTACTAGGGAAGTAAGGGGAGACACTATTTACGGAGTAGTTATGGCTCGATCCACAGTGATGGACTAGTTGTATTTGGGAATTCTTCTGGCCATGCAGGAATATCTATCGAGTTAATCACAAAATTTGTCCTAGAGCAAATCCCATCGGTTGATATGGATGTCTGTGAATATTTCTGTGACTAGATAGGGGCTCGGACCGAGCTCCGGCAAGTGTACGAGATAAGCCCCAGGGGCCAAATCATCACCTGTATCAATATAACCCGGCCGGGTTCTGATCCTCTGACAGCGCTGAACTTATGGAGCGATCTATTGCCATAATATCCAAGTTGCATTGAGGCAAATGTACCAATACCTTTGTCTAATTGACTTTCCAAGCGGTCTTACAGGGCTGTGAATAGCTATTGCTTTTTAAAGAATTGCTAAATCTTTATGCAGCTTATCTAGGCCAGCTGACCAGACAACATCAACCCACGCCATAGAGCGAAGCTTATCGACCAGTCCGTTCCATCTTAGCCCTTGTACTCTCATAATGCGTTGAAGCTCAACAACCAATGTTTGTCTGTCTTGTCCAACTTCCGTCAGAGTCCCAACGACTAGTATGAATAGTTCAACGTGTTCCCGACCCATCCAACCCAGTCTATGCTCCCTGTACATCCTCAATAGTCGACCTCTCAAGTGGGGAGTCACCACATTGAAGGTCCTGTTACCTGCCAGAAACGTGACAGGGCCTGAAAGATATAAAAGCACAGCCAGTCGAAACATCTCGTAGGTGATTAGACAAGATGCCAAGGGGTGCTGGTGCCTATCTGGGCTGAAGCGTGGCAGAGTCAGAGTTGTGTATACTGAAGCCTGAAGTTCTTGGAGCAGAACAGAATCTTGACTGAGTTCACGCTCAGACTTTCCTGCAGCTAGATTGGATAGTTTAAGCAGCGATGCGAGAAGTACCTTAATATCTCTGCTGCTCCTCTGTATAGAATCCATGGCCTCGTCAAGGTTGGGAGAAGGGTCGACTTGATACGTCCTAAAATGAGGTGTTTGGTCTAGGACCATAGAACCAGACAAGTCCATCCTGTAGATATTAGCATACGAAATAGAGCATTGAGATCTGCTCACCAAATCGCTGTCACTTGTAGATCACGGGAACTCAGCGTTTCTATCCCACCTCGATACTCAATCATCTTTTGCAACCCTGACATATGCGTCTTCCACCGTGTTAAGTTATTGGTGAATATCTTTTGGAAGTCAGCATAACCACTGAAAGCAAGTATTCCAAACTGACATCATAGCACGCCAAATTCACCACTACACCAATAATAGCTTCGTGAGCCATAAGCTGAGCGCCCCCAAGCTGATTTCGCAAGATTTCAATGGAAGCATTGTAATGTGTCAAACTGCTGGCGGTCTCTTCGGAAGCCCATCCTCCAGTCCGCTCAGGATCTATGTCGAGGCGAGCGAGGGCCAAGTGCATGGCGCTGTCATCGGCCAATGCGAGAGCGAAACAAAGCTCGCGCATGAGCTTACAGACTGGTGCTTCCTGGTCTACGGCTACTGCATATTGTTAGAACTTACATAACTGTTTAAGGGAATCATGTAACTAACGGAAATGGAGCATACTGCTTGTTCGTGTGGATATGGGATACCCGCTCGGCTTTGGATAAGAGCAAAGAGATGGTACTAAATGTAGTGAATGTCGGTACTCGAATGCCCATGATGTTTCTGGGGTTCTGATGCCAGGGCTAGAAATGTTGGAGCTCACTGGTGAAACTTTACATGCGACTTCTGGGTTCTGTGACAAGGACTTGAGAGATTTGAAGGTTACTTCTGTCTTGTCGTCTGGGCGTGCGCGCCTCCGAGTGATGCCAATTGGCTTCATTACATGACTGTTAATTCTCCTTTGAGTTTTCCGGTCTTTTATGTCTTGTGGTCGAGCAATGTTGACAAACATCAACTCTACTGCTGGATGGGACGTCGACATCGTAAATATGGGATGCAGGTATGGAGCAGAGAGGTGAGATGCATGGGTTATTCTGGGCGAGGTCCTGCCTTTAAAGGAGCCGCTATATTTATGGTGGTCCGTGAGTACAGTCCCTGCTGTAGGATTTGGGTGTCAGCACTAAAGCTCAAAGCAGATCCAAGTCCGCCCGCTGAGGGCGAATGGAGGCAAGATCAACTAATTTGGTATCTCCTCTACAGTAACAAGCGTGACTTTGAGTAGGCAAAGTCATCAGCATGCAGGAGTTGTTGTCAACTAGATACATTAAACAAATATCACTTCAGTTGGTAACTCCACCACTGACAGAGATGTACTGCCCTGTAATCCATCTCGCTTTCTCAGAAACCAGCAAAAGCACAGCATCAGCGATATCCTTTGCAGTCCCAGCCCTATTCGCAGCTCGTGTCATCTCGATAGAGGGCCGTTGGAATTCATCGGCTATGGCTGCAGGGATTGCATCAGTCAAGACAGGTCCAGGGGCGACTGCATTGACCGTGATGCCCTTACTGCGACCCCACTTATCTATATGTTAGACATAGAACGCATGGAATTTGGTCCAGAATCAACTTGCCTCCTTAGCCCAGGACCAAGTGAGACTGTCGAGAGCAGCCTTGGAAGCACCATATACTGGGATGTAATTATCACCAAGCTTGGACGCGATAGAGCTGATGTTGACAATACGACCGCCAGGAGCGATAAGAGGTATAACGGCCTGGGCGACGAATATGGTGCCCTTGATATTGACGTCCAGTACTTCAGATATCTGTTTAGGAGTGACTGCCAATGTCTCGCCAAAGAGCGGTACTCCGGCGTTATTGACTACGCATTATAAATCAGCGTTTAGTGGTCAGATGGCAGTGGTCTTATACGTACCAAGGATATCGATATGGTCAGTGTTAAATGCCCTCAAAGTCTCGCCAACCAAGTATTGAGCACCCTCGGGAGTTTCGATCGAGGCCTGAACAACCGCTGCTTTGCCACCATCTTCTCTTATACCGTCGGCGATGGCTTGGGCCCTGTCAGTTATAGAGTCATTGACATAGTGGATGGTGACGGCTGCTCCGTGTCGTGCCAATGTCATCGCTATAGCTGCGCCGATGCCGTTTTCTCGACCAGAGCCAGTAACTATGGCTATTTTTCTATGAAGAGAGAGACTATCGATCGTCATGTTGAGTGCAAAAGGGTTTATGTGAAGCTGAGTGATTGTCAGAAGCCCAAATGTTGTCAATACGGCTCTATTTGTATGTATGCGCCCATGCTTTCGAAACTCCAATATCTCTACAGCCTACAGATTTAATGTAGCCAAGCTATCACCTGTTTCTCAACTGGGTAAAAGGTGTTAAGACCTATTCCCTATTGAGGCCAAGTATTTCTTACCTATTTGCACAAATAGTCAACACTCAAAAAGCCCGATGTCATCGACCTATGGACCGGAATACCTCGGTTCTAAAAGTGATCCATAACTGACTAGACCTAGATAGGAAAAAGGTATCCCTGTCACTACGGCTGATCCATCACACCACTTACAAAACTACTCCACGTAGATGCATTGCTAGCCGTCACTCTTACATCGCCCTAGTGATCAACTTGCCGCAATGGATATAGGTTAAAGAAAAAGCCAGGAAGCTTACCGGAGTAAGAGAATTTTTCCAATGGAAAGATATGAACAGTCACTAGCCCAAAGTTTGCTAATCTTACAAGCTTACTTAATTCCTATTCTTAAGTTTTATAAATGGTTCCAAACTGAGCCTTTATGAACGGTAAAATCCACCTGTTGATCCGCTATACACGCCTTGTAAATGCCTGGCTGCATCCTCCAGGCCACTTCATTCTCGTCCCAGTAGCTGCAGGCTACATCAAGGTCGACCTCTAGCTTGACCAGTTGAGATACGCCTGATTGTAGCGAGACTTTTGTAAACGCTTTAAGCTCACGCTCAGGCCTCCAAACTGAGGTATCTTTTGCTGGCTTGATATACAGATGGATAACCTCTTTTCCAGATACTGCACCCGTGTTCTTAACCTCAACGTGGCATTTGAGTTTCGACACTGTCGATTGTTCGTCGACGGTAGCCCTAAGCCCGGAATAGCTGAAGGTTGTATACGATAACCCGAAGCCAAAAGGCCACCTCACTCGGCTTTGGCTATCTCGGCAACGGTATCCGACTTCTAGCCCCTCTTTATATTCAAGGTAGATACTTCCCTCTTCTACGCCCTTGGGTGAGAAGTGTTCGAAGCTTGGACAATCCTCGAGGGTCTTAAACCACGTTGTGGCAAGGCGCCCGCTTGGACAGACCTTACCAGTGAATAGGTCGGTGACTGCTCTCGCGCCTTCTTGGCCGGGAAAATGAGCGTTTAATATCACGTCTACATCGTCAACGAAAGGGCTGACGTCAATCGGGTTGCCGCAATGAAGAACTAATACCGTCTTCTTTGAGACTGCAGCCACAGCCTTTATCAGGGCTGTTTGATTCAGTGGCATGTGCATATCTTCAAGATCAAATCCTTCCGACTCGTATTGATCGCTGCGGCCAGCGTAGATGATGCTGATATCTGACTCGCTTGCCAGCTTCGCCGCCTCAGCTATAGCCTCTTCTTCTGACCGGTACTCCTCGAAGCAAAGCGTAGCAGAAAATGGGGTCGGTTCGCCGACAGCAAGTTCTTCGGGACCCTTGACGATGACATGGATGTCGTAGGATTTGCCGGCCTCCATAAAAGCCTGCAAACGAGACTCCAAAAGGATGGGGTTGAAGATGAATTGCTCTGTAGAGATATCCTTGCCTGGACCTGTCAAGACAATCTTGTCATTGATGGCCAAGGAGAAGGAGCCAGTACACCTGACTGCCAACGTATGCCGACCAGTGCTCACGGGAATCAACTTTGTGGTGAGCTGTAGATTGCAGCCTGGAACTCTCAACCCTGGCTTGAACCGGCCAAGCATCCAAACATGAGGTCTCGCCTGGAATTCAGATAGAAGAAGCTCGGACGATTCTTCGTCGTAGTACTCAATGTCCACGCCAGGGCGTCCATCAGCAGAGATTAACTGCTCTGTTGGAGCTATTGGAATGAGTCGACGGGTGCGGACACCGAGTGCGCATTTGACGGAAGGGAATTCTTGTCGCATGATATCCAAGGGCGAGAACCGATATTGCGGTATACAGGATGCACTTCCCCCTCCGGTAACAACAGGATCTGCAGCAAATTCGCCGATAAGTGCTATTTTTGGACAGTCCGCAGGTGAGAGCGGAAGTGTCTTGTTTGCGTTTTTGAGAAGAACAATTCCACTGGTGGCAATCTCCCAAGCGAGCTTGTTGGCTTCGTCGCGGATTTCCGATCGCTCGGGCTTTTGGTCATGGCAGGATCGTGTCCTGTTTCTCAGCTCGAGCATCATTTTCACCCTATTGTTGATCTCTTCTTCCGTCACGGCGCCGGAATGAACTGCTTCGACCAGTTTTGATGCCCGAAAGACTGGAAATGGCATCTCGAGATCCAGCCCAGCCTTGATAGGGCCAACTGTATCATGAACTCCAAACCAGTCTGACATGGTCATGCCCTTAAAGGCCCAGTCGCGTCGCAAGACCCTTTCGATCAGATCCCGATTGGCGCTGCAGAACTGACCGTCGATCTTATTATACCTAGAATTATTCTTAGTTCGAAATCCAATGATACAAACATTGTGACTTACGCAGTCATCACACCTTCAGGATCAGATGTTCTTAAAAGGTGTTGCCATGCTGCAAGGTATATCTCTCTCAGTGTCCTTCCGTCAATCGATTCCCTGACGTTATAGGAATGGCGATGTGTCTCTGCATCGTTGCATACGAAATGCTTTACACATACGCCAAGTCCGCCTCGATGCAAGCCGTTCACAATAGCACCAGCTAGCTGGCCAGATACGAGAGGGTCCTCGCTGAAACACTCGAAATTGCGGCCACCTCGCGGATCACGGTGAATATTGATAGTAGGTCCCAGTACAAGCTGTGCGCTTTTCAATCTCGCTTGCACGGCCAGTTCCTCGCCTAAACGGCCAAGAAGCTCAGCGTCAAATGTTGAGCCGTAGCATGTAGTGCTGGGGAAACTGGCAGTAGTCACCTCAAGTTCCATGTCATGTGGACCAATACCATTCACAGAGTTAGCTACCTGAGCTGCCGCATTAGTATATATTTTTGTCTCGTCATATCGTAACCGTGGCGTGTGAGTTTGCTTACTTTCATAGGCGGGATGCCCAGGCGATCGATGCCAGCGGCAGCATGGAAATCTCGCCCTGAGAGAAGGGATACTTTCTCTTCAAGAGTCAGCTCAGGGAGCAATGACTGGAAATCCATCCTGATTGTTTGAGCCTCTGCGAAAAGATTCGTGAACGATAGTGATGTAGGTACAAGTAATTAAATTTGACGGTGAAATTTTATATTAATCTGCCGACTGGCTTTACCCAAGTTTCCACTTGTTGGCTTGCTAATGCTTTCAGGTGCTCGGAATTCCCGTGTGGATAACGTTTTCCTCGGCCGGAAAGTAAATATAGGTGGGGTTTGTCAAAGGCTTGAGTCAGTGAGTTACAGCCGCCAAAGAGAGCAATAATTGCTGAGCATCTTTTTTCAAGCTTGCGATTTCATTAAATCTCTTGAATTCTGATTCCACGGAATTTGAGTACGAAAGCGGTATCTCTTAGAGCTCCAGGATGCGAAAGACAAAGTAGGAGATCCCCTCAGCTGTTTAGCCTCGTGTGACGCGCGATGTAAGCCATCAGCTGTAGTCTCGAAATATCCTGAAAGGGCTAATCTGGAGGACATACTGTTTACTCATTGTCTCATTGCCTCATTGTTCACCTCTGATACACTACAGCCAGTGAAGACACATCTAACTTTGATTGTGATTCACGGCAATATCCGGCAACCGCGTTTTCTCGGAGAGAAGTCCGTTCCAGTAACTCGGAGGCGAATCTGAGATCGCTGGGTCCATCCTTAACCAGAGTCCGGAAAATCCGAGAATCTACTTGTATAGCATTATTCTAGGCGAGTTTAAGCAATGTGCAAAGATGAAGGGGATTGAAAGGATGGGCAATTACCGGGGATGTGGTGGGATCATCCAAACACAGCAGCTATTATCATCTAAAGTGGTATTCTTAGGCCGGACGAAGGAGAATGACAAGACCTAAATTCACACTTACAGGTTGGCCAATTAGATTGTCGCGAGTAAAGAATAGAGGGCCCAGGCGTTTTCGTACCACATATACACTACTATTCAACCTTTTCCTTTTGCGATATTCGGCTCACATAAATCTGGCTCAAGTCTGGACTGCTTAGAGGCCTGGCCGGGAAGAGAAGTCGGTAGTATATTTGACGATAAATGAGGGGACATAGAAGAAAACACTAGCGAATTCGAGACTTCATATTCCCCAAAATCTTAAAACTTGTGGATGACCTGTAATTCCACCCGCCGCGTAATGGGACGACGCTCTGAGAATATGTTCCCATGATTTGCGGGGAATCAGCACTTACACAATCAACGTCAGCCAGGCCAAACCCCGCAGTGGTAGTAGGGGGTCCTTGACTTTTAGATCGTCCTCTCTCATTCGGCCATCTCGCCGGCCCGGAAAACCCGAGAATTTTCCCCATGGGGATGGTTATCTAGATCGTCCAGGACGGAGCACCCGAGTAATGAGAGTGCGAATAAGTTGCCTCGGCACTAGAAGCCCCCAATGCCGGATCATGTAAGAAGTATTTATATCTATACTCATGCGTTAACTTAGTTACTATCAGAAAATCGGGTCCCGGATTGATCATTGACTGTCAACCTTTAATCGTCTCCCAAATCATAAGATGGCGTATCCTTCAGGCGAAAATGTGGACAAGGCTTTTGACGTTGACCACACCGAATCGGTAGTGATCCAGGCAGATCGCCAAAAATCGCCTTGGCAATGCATCTTGGAAAACCCAAAGATAGCTGCGTGGACTCTGTACGCCAATGGTTAGTCTGACCCCATATCTCGGCTATCGGGTCTTCGAAACTCGTCGCTGAACTTTAATCACAGTTGGTTCAGCGTTGGTCGGTTATGAGAATCTCGCCTTGTCGGTCTGCCTGGCCATGCCAGCGTTCCAGTCAGTATAATTCAGCACACGTGCACAAACTCTCTATTCAAGCCCAGACTTATACTTTCTTCAGGAAGACATTTGCCTCCGACGTAAATGGTGTCCTCATCATTCCTGCCGCCTGGCAGTCTGCATGGAACGCAACATATAACGTGCTACAGTTATTTGGAGCATTTACCGCAGGACATCTTCAGGACTGGTTCGGTCGTCGAGCTGTATTCCTAGCGGCTATCATCTGCGCATCAGCAGGCATTTCACTTTCTTACACCTCACACACTCAAGGCCAATTCCTTGGTGGAAAGATAGTCACTGGCTTTGCTGTAGGTCTAGTGCTAGCAGCCACCCAGACGTATGTTTCTGAGATTGCACCTCTGCCCATGAGAGGGATTGCATTGGGCATGAATACAGTAATGCTTGTGAGTTCTGAGCCCTACGAATAACCCTTACTACAAAAGAACCCAATTCTAATTCAGTAATCTTTCAGAACCTCGGCATGCTCATTGCGATCTCCGCCACCTTCAGCCGCGTCTCTATCATGGAGGAGTCTGCCTTCCGCGTCATCTTTGCTGCAGCTTGGGCGTTTCCTGGTATCCTTGCTCTTGGCCTTCCTTTCCTTCCAGAATCACCATACTGGCTTGTTATGAAGCAGCAACATGACAAAGCCCGCCAAGCTCTTCAACGCCTGTCACCGTCTGGAGAAGATATTGATGCTCGCCTCGATCAAGTGCAGCAAACCGTCTACAGAGAGCGAGAACTTGCTAATGGAGATGTTTCCATACTTGACTGCTTCCGCGGAACAAATATGCGTAGAACTCGCATCATTTTGATCTGCATGTATATGCCAAAGGTTGTCGGTGCAGTTCTCTCTTCAAACGCGCCGTATTTTCTCAATCAGACTGGCCTTGACAGCCATATGGTTGTGACTCTGACCCAGATTGGTATCAGTATGGGTGTTGTCTCAGCTATCGTCAATCTTTTCTTGATGATGAGACTACGCCATCGCTTGCTCATGTTCTTCGGCGTCGGCATATCAATCATCATGTACCTGATCATGGGCATTGCCAGTTTGCTACCCAAGACAACAGGTTCGCTTACCGTTATTGGAGTGTCTCTTCAGTTTATCTCCATCTCGTACGGTCCAGCTGTAGGTGCATCTATGGCTGTAGCTGGTGAAGTATCGGCAAGCAGACTGAGAGCTCAATCGTTGGGCCTTGGTGCAGCCTTTATGGCACTTGCGGCCACCTTCTGGCAAGTGGTTCTACCTTATTTGTTTAACCAGGACGAGGCAAACCTTGGTGGAAAACTCGGCTGGATCTTCCTTGGGATGGCAATTGTTTATCTTGTGATCGTATATTTTGATGTCCCAGGAACAAGGGGCAGAACCTACGAGGAGTTGGACGTAATGTTTGAGAAAGGTATTCCGGCGCGGAAGTTTGAAGCATACAACTTTGAGGACGATGATGCTTAAGGACAATTCTTTCAATGTAATCCAAGCATTCGAGCACCTACTCAGACATTATATAGCTGCAAGGTAGTACTGAGGGGGTTGGTAGCTAATTAACATGCCCCCAAAACAGTGTTTTTCCGCCGTCTTATGCCATAATAGAAGTACTAGTAGGTTTCGTTGTAAAAATCGGGATATGGTTCATACCTATACCTAGTCTACCGCTTATGAATACAAGCCCCAGGCCCTCTAGGAATTGGTGAGCAGAAGAGAAATAGGCAGAAAGAGCAGGGTGACGTTGGTCCTTAGGGTACAAAACCGCTGGTCTTACATTTACTCAGGTAATAGATACGATACACCCCAGGGCATCCATCATCGATTGCCAAAGCTTCTCAAGTTGCTCACTCATCGAGAAAAGGCACTATCCCTTCTCGAATCCACCACGCCCGCTGCGCCTCATATGGATCCTCTTCCTCTAAAGCGAGGTTATATGCCTCTTCATCCGCTTCATAGTCATCCCCTTCTCTTTGCGGCAGAGGGTTAGACTGTCGCTTTTGATCAGCTTTCCACTTCTTTCGAATTTTAAAAATCCGACTCAGAGCGCCCTCCCGTTCACGGCCAAGAATTTCGTGTCCCCAGTTTGACATGACATGCACGGCGATGACTTTCGGTATCTCCCACCATAATTCGACATCCGGCTTGTATCTTGAAACCACTCTGTTTCGGTTCTCAGCAAGCTTCTTTCGTAGAGAGGTCTGGATTATATCGAAGTATTCATTCCTCTGGAGTTGTTTGTGATTCTTGAACAGTTCGCCATATGGCCCAATGCATGTTACCGCCAAGGTACTCATATAGTCCTCAGGCGGGAACATTTGCAAAAGAGCATCAACTTCACTAACGGGTTGGTAGCTCCAGATAAATTCGGTGTCGTAGTTGTGTCGTTTCGTCCCCCTGGCGATTGTCGTTTTCAGTGGGCGGATTTCGTCCATATAGGGATCTGACCATTCCACCAACAGTAGCTCCTCAAGGTGCCGAAAGAGTCGTAATACAGATGAAAGATCAGCGAGCGTGTAATTTGCCTCGGAAAAACTAGGATGGGCCAAATAAAGCGATCCTGTGGACTCCTCCAATGCGACTCTTTTGACCTTTTGCATGTCGATAGGATGGAATTGGCCGATATCCCACGCACACCCGCTAAGTACCCGATGACTGGTACCCCAATCGTCCCCACGGGAGATGAACAGGACATCTGTATCAAAATTGAACCATGTTTGAGGGCCGTGAGACCGTGAGCGAAAGGCAAGCTGATAGCCTCTCTGGATCAAAGCGTCTCGAGATTCACGGCATGTATGTAGGAGTGCAGGAATCGGAGCAGTGCTAAACAATTCAACTTCCCTACACAGTTCCCAAGCATAGCCAGGGTTCTCACTTAGCCAGTCAAGACTGATTCGAGGTGCGAGCTTTGTCACGTCCCAAGGCTGATACGGCGACTTGGTACTCGAAAAGCCGTAGCGCTCGAGTCTTGACTGCTTGGTCTGAGACGGAATCTGAGATCGCCAATTAAATGAGAAGTGTGTGAGAGACTCGTCTAATCGGATGGCGTTTGGTGTTGTACGTATACGCTCTGCGAATTCATCGTAATCTTGCTTAGCAAATCGTAGGATGTGGACAAAGCGGGGTGGCGTGGCCAAGCTGTAGATCTCTTGTCGGAGCTCTATAGGAAGTAGAGAGAAGAAATGGAACTCAGTGGGCGACATGGCGCGACTATTACGGCTGCTATCTCTATGATATGCAATGAAGTTGGTAAGGTCTTACCGCTTGAGATGGCAGCGTAAGCAGGCTGACATGGTCAGAGGGAACAATGTTAGTCCGTGGATCACCATTGGCCAAGATGAAGTGAGGAATAACAAGTATTCAGAGCATTTATGTTTCTGCCTATTCTGTCTAGTAGGGGAAGCTTCCCTCCGGGATCTTTTCCAAAATTCCCGATTTCTTCTGCAACTCATCCTGGTCGTGCAAATACGGCAAGAGAATATCCGCCCAGTGATGTTTACCCTTGTACTTTGAAGCTGCCTCATCCCAGCTCTCAATCGCTTCAGCCAGACGCCCTGGAACATGGGGCTCCTGTGCGACAGTAGTGATTGGTTCAAAGTATGTGCGAACCGTGAAGAGAAGAGCTTTGGATCTGGGAAGTCGTCGGAGTGACTGTCTCTCGGAGCGGAAGTAGAGGTCCTCGATGGTGAGACCCTTGTCATTTGCCGTTTCCCAGGCTGGGAGTTGTTAGAGTGTTCGAGAAGATGTGGAGGGTTACTTACAGGCTACTTCGCTGCTGTCTTGATCACCCATACGATGAGACCAGTGAAGGCCATCATCGAGTTGGATGAAGAACTAAATGGTCAGCGATGACTATGAGACGGGAAACATACTCACATTGTTTCTAACTACTGCCTTGTCTGGCTGCATCGTCTTGAAAAACCGGTTCATAGACTTTTGCAACTTTGTCTGGTAGTGAGGAACCTTGGCTTCAATGTGTAGAGTGTCTAGAGACATTCTGAACTTTTCACTCAATCGCCAGAAACCAGGGAGACAAACAGCTCCAGCGTCGAGGTGGTATTGGCCGTCTAAAATGTTAGTCAGGTAATAGAAGTGGCCGTAGAATTTACCTTCTTCTTCAATCATGATGATGAGATCGTCTTGGACCAATTTGGCAGCAGTTGTCATTGCTTCTTTGGGGGTATCTGATGGTCAGCTGGGTCTGGCTCTGGGAGCAATACTTACTGGCTGGGTAATTAAACTCTTCCTTGGTCAAAGTGTTGCGTAGAATGCCATTGCTGAGCTGAAAGATCTTGGGGTACCGAACAGTCAAATATGCAGTGAATTCCTCCAGAACCTCAAAGCAGGCATCTCGAGTAACAGCGTTGTCAACATATTGAACATGCGCATCGATGTCTTTCTCGAGCTCAGAGACCTTGAGATCATGATACCAGATAAAGTTGGAATCCATCTCAATCCAATTATTCCAGTCCATCTTGCGAATGCCCATGGTGACGTGATTGGGTCCATGGCGACATGGTCGGTATAACTCGGGTTTCTTTGCGTCCAGATCGAAATCGACCAGAGGCTTCGGTGAAGGTGTCTTCCATTCAACTTCCGTTTTGACTGTCTTGTCAGATAAGTTCCCTGTTGAATGAGAAAACATACCAGCAGCTTTACCCTTGCGCATCCATTCATACACAGTGAAGAGACATAAGCCCACTGCCGCAAAGGCAATGAGAACAGCTTCTTGACGAAGATCCATTAATTTGAGTAGTGAAGACATGATTGATGATGAAACAGGACAGAACGTCGTTGAACTTAAATATCTGGGATGATAACAGTGCCTAGAAACTTTCCACTTCCGGATTACTTCCCCGACTTGCCATCAGCCTATCAAACCTGATGCAATGACAGCAAACTAAGCCGATTACGGTAATTCACCACGATTCAGCTTCCCCGCCCGGATGATGTCGTCCGTTGGTCCCTAACTGTGGGGATATCTAGGGAAGATAATTATTGACTATCTCATTACTACTTATGATGTTTTACCAGTCTTGGCTGTCTTGATAACACCCTCTTTATGGAGTGCCTCGATAATATCGAGAATTACAAAGTCGCAGCCCTTTGCCGCCATGATGTTGACTCCAACAGGAACAAGCTCGTTTTGGAGACTTGAGTTGGAGAATTGGCCCAGGTCAAACATGCCCAGCGAGACTGCGTAGTCTGGTAGTCCTGCCACAGAAGCGAGTCTTCCGGCGTAGACGGTCTGACTTCCTGAGTTGGAGTTTGACTTTTCTGCCTCCAGCGATTCCTCGCAGGCTTCCTCGGACCCAAGGGTTGAGTTGCAGTTAACGGTAGTGTTGAGCTGGGTGATGAGAGACTGCTGCTCGGAACTAGCTTGTAAAAGCTCGCGGATATACGGGTTCGAGCCACTAATTTGTTAGTGATGAATTGAATCGATAGGGCAACATACTCTTGAGAAACATCTGGCTTGTATGAAGGATAGCTGGCCGATAGATAGACGTAGACAGCATTCGAGCAGCTCTTGTTATCAGCAGTCAAAAACTCGCTCGCAACCCATTCCTCAACACCTTTCTTGGAAGCCAAATCATCTTCATGCGTCAACTGCGTCATTGTCTGATTGGCGTTCATCCACCCTTCGCGAATCTCAGGCACCATATGAGGAAATGCACCATCGTGAAGACTCTTGTACTCTTCGACATAATCCTTGCCAAATTTATTCCACTGCTCGTAGGTTGTAAGATTCAGATAGACATTACCTACGATATTGGAGAGAGGCTCGTCGCTGAGTGCCTTTGGTGTAGAGTTTGTCCAGGCCGAATCAATAGAGAAGACAGAACCATTGGCAGATAGTAAGCTTGTGAGGCTATTTAAGAACTCTCCTACTGCATTCGCTGCTTTAGTGGAGTCCTTTTCAAGGTTAAGGAGAAACTGTTCACTACCGCTGTCAAGGAGGACTTCAGATGGTAGCCCGGAATACTCTTTGATCGTGCCAGCGTAAAGAGATCGGGTAAACTTGGACAGAATGACAGGGTCCCTAGCAATAACACCTGAGGTGTCCATGGCCGACGAAAGAGGGAGAGCTCCTGTGAGATCGACAGCGTCTTGTGTAGGACGATTGCCATGGACTGCATTCTGGAGTGCAGGGCCACGAATACTACCGCCTGTATCGCTTCCCATACTAGCATCAAGCCAGTCATACGAAGCAACAGCTGCAGCAGAGCCACCGGAGCTATCACCAGGTGAGTTGTATCCGTCGCCTCGAGGGTTGAAGGGGAGAAGGTAGTCAATGTGCTCAGTGACGTATCCGCCAGCAAACGCAAACTCGGACATTTTGTTCTTTCCGACGACTACAGCGCCGGCATCGATGAGTTTCTGCACACATAGAGCAGTCTTGGTCTTGGCTTTGCTCATTTCGTATAGAGCTCGGTTACCTCCACTTGTCTTGACGCCTTTGAGGTCGTATAGATCCTTGACACCGAGACGAAGACCGGCGAGGGGCTTTTCTTTCGTGGGGGTGAAGTAGAGACGCGATGGGACGGCGATCGTGAGACCTCCGGCGGAAAGGGCACCGGCGCGAAGGGGGTGATGGGTTCCGGAGGGGTCTTGGTATGTGGACTGCTACTGTCAGTGATGTTGAGTACATGAGCGGAAACATACTTGGATGAAGGCTTGGTTGGTGTCGACATAGAGGCGGTATGCTTGGAAGACATTGCCAGTGTAGCGATGTACAAAGTACGGACCCGCAGGCACCGACTCTTGGCCAGTGTATACTGCTGAAACATTGTACTTGGAAGAGTTGAAGGCCAACTCCTTATCAGACTTGATGTATAAAGCTGCGACAGTCAGATACATCACTCCATCATCCACAAAACTTACCTTGAGTAAACTCCTTGGTCCAAACATCGTCCTTCTCATACTCCCTCAGCGCAGAGGCAACACGCTCAGCATTTGCCGTCTGATTCAACTCAACAACCGTCAAAGGCGTAAACTCATCACCGACAGAAGCATTCCACGAGTCCAACTTCCACGCTGCGGTCGGAGGAACAAAGTACTCATGATCACCAAGCTGTATCTGCCTCGAAACAGAAGCGGCAGACACACCCGCAAGGTAGAAAACACCCAGTACCAGGGTAGATAACGACATTGTAATAACTGCTGTCCATTAATCTCACCAGCGAGCGGGAACTCGTTATATAACGTGCTCGCCAAGACTGTACATCTTGGCTTACAGGCTCCCCATGCTCACTCCGTCCCATTGTCGGCCAATCGCGGGATTGGAATCGTTAGCCCCCAAACTGTCGGGCTAAAGCTGACGATCTTGGGTGACGTGTAGCGTGGTGCGGCCCCCACAAGCCGTGCCTTGAAACCAGTTGACATTACCCCGTTTTGGCTATTCAAAAAGCGTGCTTGTCGAGATCAGCCCTACGAGAAAGCTGATGCCTGGGGATAGGGCTTGAATTGCTCTTTCGAGAAGGTTAGTGCGAGCTGAATGATTCAGCACATCACAAGAATCTTGATGGTCAGGTAATTGCATCATAACATCTACTTGAATTGCCTTTTTTACTCTAATACAATTGTAGATCCTCCTATTTTACGGGCCTCTACAATTGGCCGACTCTTAAGCTTATCCACGTTAAAAGTCTCGGCAAAGTCTGACCCGGGTTTCGGATGAATTGCAAACGTCGGCAGTTTCACTTGGCAGCAGATAAGAGTAAAAGGTTAATTCATCGGCCGATTTTAAACTCCCGTAGTTTGAGTTCCCAATTTCCCGTTAGAGTTCTTGTTAGAGTTTAATAAGCGTAGCATTCTTGTTGATCGTTATATCTGGCCATTATTAAGCGCTTCTGTAATACCGACGTCCCGTTTAAACGCCTCGAGCCAATCTTTGTTCTCTGCGATGGTTTGGTTGAATGGATCATCACTAAATTGTTAGAAAATCTACCAGGTCCAGGTTAAAGGGCACGTACTCGTTGTAGCTGATCCATCGCGCGTAATGCTGAATCTCTTCATCTGAGGGAATGCGACTCGCTGGATTATGCGGCGACATTATCGCAGATACCCATCGTCGTAGTTCCTGGGTAAACCACCGCCAGTAATTATGATCATTTAGAAAAGCTGTACTTGTTTTGAGAACGAGACCTCGAGCCGCGAGGAGATGGGGATCTGGTCGAAGTGGCGTGTTCCAAGCTTCGGGGTTTTCTGTGGTCGTGGAATGTCGCTGTCGGAAAGCGGCCAGCCAGTAATCATCGTCTGCTGCTGTATGGTTTACATTTGAATCTGAACCATGGATTATGACGCGCGCTTGTCGGCGAAGGTCGTCGTCGGGTGGTTCAATGCCAATGACGCGTTGCAGGTCGAGATAAGCTCCGAGTTCCTGTTCGAGGCGCGTATAATCCTGGATCATCGCGTTCAAGTTCATTCCCTCGGATAATCCGATCAGTTCAATTCCTGTGCGTTGCCGAAATGGGAGAAGCCAATCTCCGGGTAAGTGAATGATCTTGATAAGCCAATTCGCGATGAAATCGGATGGTGTTGCTGAGACTTCCTCCAAACGACCAACAATTCTGCAGCATTCTTCTCGCAGTTCATCATCTCTGATACTCAATCCCAGGAGCTGCTTTGCTTGTACAAACTCTTGTAGCTGCATTTCAAAAGGACATCCCTCAAAGATGTTGTTCTTTCCGCTAATTTCTAGTGAAGAAAGTCGACTCTCGGCGTTTGATCTCATAGGTCCGAATTGAGCTTGTTGAGAGATTGCAACATTCGAAAAGACCAGATCTCGAAGCCATGATGGGCAGACTAGGTCAACGTGAGACAGAGGTTCAGATGCAAATAAAATCCGGCACGCTTCGAGCTGCATTTCGTCGCCGGTCGGCATTCGCGCATGTTTGTAAAAGTGATTCTGCATGAAATACGCCAGCTCCAATTTGAGCAGCTCATAAGCTGTCCGGGGCGTTTCAACCAGCGCACGGCTCCCTTCGAATGGAAAAGGACTATTTCGTTCAGTTTCGATAAAGTCTAATAGTCAGTACCTCCGCCAATACGTTGGCGATAAAACTCACAAGGAGGAATCGAATTCTCAACAAGCTCAAGAATATGCGGCTCAAATCCCCAATCACCCTTCCAGTCTGCCATAGTCTTGCCCGTCTTGAAATGATCGGCTAGATGATGCACACGGTCAATCCATGTCTCCATCACAAGATTGCAGAAACCGCATCGTGAGTGAATCGCTGGCGGCGGAGCTTTCCACTGTCTCATCGGCCACTCGGCGAATTTAGCATTATGGACCAATTTGAGATGTTGATTAAGATGGTCCTTTCGATTGAACGTGCGTTCCTGTACAGGTCGATTCTTGCACGCCGAGTAATTGTGTGTTTCAATGTGTGCATCGTCAGGATCAATGTGGCCGCAGAAAACACACCGGGTCTCGGAACTATCGGCTTTTTGACCACGGGGCCCTTCTGGACTACAGACCCAGCGCTCAAGCGGAAGATGAAGAGAATTCTCGTGGCGTGACCAATCGTGCTTTGCTCGGAATGTCTCAGTGCAGAATGTGCATTGGAATGCCTTTCGGGGAGCTGCTAATGATCTTCGCTCTTCTTTGTATGCGCGTCTTCTGCGACGAGAACTTCCTCGACTAAAGAGCTCATTGAGGCCGAGTGACGAACGGCTCGTGTGCGAATTAACTGAGCTGATTGAGCTGGATCGCGATGTACCGACACTTCGAACTGATGGCGTTCGAGATAGTCTCGTGTATGGACTCGAAGAACCTATGCTGTTAGCCTCACTCACGCACGTTTCACCAAACTCACCTGATTGTGGTCGCACTGAAGCTACAGCCCTCGCAATCGCAGTAACAGCAGCAGGTTCATCCTCAGGCGGCGAATCAACCCATCGCTGCAGAGGATCCATATCAGACGTATTCCTCACAGCCGGCGTCCCAGGTCTAGGCGGTATATCCATAGCAGGCGTATCACCATGTCTCGGCGAAGAAGCACTCGACGGAATCTTTCCTCGTCGTCTCGCATTAGCCAACCAGTTAGATATCTGCGTCTTTGTAAGCCCCGTCTCCTCCTGCAGCATCCGCCGTTCAGGTTCGCGCGGATACGGATGGTTCTGATGCGTCGCGAGCCAATTCTTCAATATCCGCACCGACTCCCTCGTGAATCTCCCGCCGACCTTTGCAGGCGGTGCTGGTGTAGCAGTTTGATTATATCCGTGCAGCGACAGGGGCGTGAAGGGATTCTGCGGCGCAGGATGAGTTGGGGCAAGATTGGGGATTCCATTTGATAGGTCTGGGGGAGGGGCTGAGTCGGACATGTAGGGGGTCAAGTCATCGCTGATGAAGCCGTCCAATAGATCGACGTCTGTGAAGAGATTGGGGTTGTTGAAATTCATGGTGAGAGTGACTGTAGGGGGTCAATGCATGCACGTCACTGAAAAGGTGAAGAAGAGAGGTCTGATCCCTTGAGAAAGGTTATCAAGTGGCGGCATTGGCTGGTGGTTTCTGATTGGCTGACAAAAGGGAAACCTTGTCATCACGCCCTATTGATGGGGCGTCATGTGAGCGGGGAACTGGAAGTATCTGAGGCTAATGAATATTTGGGATAGGTATGTCTATGAATTTCTATTTGCTTGGTGGAATGTTTCGTGGAGTTCAGATAACATGACTCGAATTGGTCTCTGGTTGATGTAAATGTCGTCAAATTGTTTGAGGACGTCAGGGTAGGGCCTCAGGTAGTCTCTAGCCTGCCAGAGGTATTTCTCTGCCTTGGACAGATTGCCAGTGTTCTGAAGCATTCGGGTGATGTATTCCTCGTGTTTCTTTCGCTCGTCTTCGGTGAGGTTTTCCTAGAAATGTCAGTGAGCCCTATGTATGCTCAACAAACATACCTTGATGTCAAACATGAGATTCATGGTGGGTTCAATGACGACTGCTTTAAAGTCGATATCGGGATGCTCTTTTTGAAGGTCTTTGGTTTGCGCTTCAAAGTCAGAGATTGACTGCTCTCGAGTCTTTTCGTACAACTGTTTTGAACTCATTTTTCTGGTCTTTTGTCTTTGTTTGATGTGTTGGAGAAAACTGAGATTTCATGACATTGACGTGGACCCCCGACACGTCAACCTGCAGGGGAATGTCGATCACCCCAGAAATTGCATAACGTCATGAAAAGCTGGCGGGAGACATGACATGATTCAAGTAAAAGAAGAAATCACATAACGGTCATCGGGAATAGTAGATTTAGCTGCTACAGCCTGAGTCAAGGCTCGGCAGCCAGAGTACCATTTTATGATGTAGGACTACTTACTCAAAGCCCCCAATAAAAACCCCTGCAACTCTTCAAGACTCTGTCTACTCGTCTTTTGACTCGCCATGACATAAAAGACGTTGCCCAGAACTCGGCTATGAGCATTCCAAGTCCCAGTTCCCTCTCTCAAATGAGTCTGAATCTTCTTGGCCGCCAAACTCTTGTACCCAACACCAGCATCATCTCTCAAACTAATCGCCAAAACACTTCCAAGAGCCCAAACACCCAAAACCTGTTGATTATGCGAGACATTGTTGACAAACTCCCTCGACCAAACAGACCAAGCCTGATCCTTCTCCCAATCCCTCTCGGCCCATTCCCATTCTCCCCTCTTCTCCATATCCTGCATCTCCTGCACCGACTCAACAGCAACTTGACATCCAACTGCATGCGCCGTATAACTATGTCCATGCAGCAAAGCATCACTCTTGTCATCACTAACAAACGCATCGAAAATACTCTCAGACGCCATCGTCGTGCACAGGGGTACAAGCCCGCCCGTAAGTAGTTTAGCGTTAACGGAGATGTCGGCGTCTGTGCCGAGGAATGACGCCGCTGTAAACCGACCGAGGCGGTATAGCCCGGTAAAAACTTCGTCGAAAATCACGGGGAGTCCAGACCATGAGAGTGGGTCTTTGGGGATGGTAGCGTTGCCGAAGAGGTGAGGGGATCGACGGACGACGTCCACTAGAGCTCTTTGGAAGAGGGGATCACTGAATTGTTAGAGAGGCCAAGAAGAGGGAGATGAGACTTACACAAAGATCATTCCTCCTGCGCCGAGGATTATCGGCTCCATCATGAGAGCGCCAAACTTGCGTCCAGAGGCTTGGAGTTTTGAGAGGACGCCTTCAATGTAGCGTTGATACTTTCGGTAGTGCTCGGTGTTGAGCCGAGATTCGAGATCAAAAACCTCCGAGATCGATCTGAGGTCCGAATCGTGTCCCAGTTCATCCCTCAAACCCTCAGGGACCTGAACAACCCACTTTCCCTTGACGCACTGAATAGTTGGATAGTCGAACCAATACCCCTTACCCTCATACCACTCAATCTTTTCATTATAAACACACGGCTCCGCACAATCCATCGCACCAATCGTGTCTCCGTGATAACTCCCCTTGAGTCCAAGAATATGAACATTATCATTCGGTCCCCAGCCATACCGCAGCCTCGCCGCCCGAAGTGCCATTTTGACAGCGACTTCACATCCCGTGCTCCCATTATCAGAGTAGAAAACACGTGAAAATCGTGGATTGTTGGCACCCTTGAGGAGCATCTCCGCAAGCGCTAATGCAGGCTCGTGGATTGCCTCGGCAAACATTACGTGACCGTACCGACCGGCTGCGTAGGCTGCTGCGAGGGTGAGGCGTGAGTTGGCGTGGCCGAGACCTTGGGACCACCATGATGCTGAGCCGTCAAAGGCGGGTTGGAGGAGATTGGGGGAGGAGGGGTTGAGGACTTGGAAATAGTCGCCGTGGGCTGAGTCGATGGCAGAGATTGTATCGGCAGTGACGAGCTTTTGCTGGGTGAAGGGGTACCAGATTGATTTGCTTGCTTTGGAGGACATTGATTCGAGGCGGGAGATTCTGTCTTTGCCTCGTTTGTCGAGAGCTTCAAGGACGTGGTCGACGTTGCGAGCGGCGTAGTACTCTTTCATCTGCTCAATATCTTCTTGTTCATTTTGGAGTCGAGATGGGGGCTCGGGAACTGTGTCGACAGAGATGCCACCCTGCTTTGCAAAGTAGTCTCGAAGGTATTGATAGTTTTCATACTTCATATCCTGGAACAGAAGAATTGACTCAATGTCATGGCCGCGCATTCTCAAAGACTCATAGGCAGAAATGGTCTGTGAGATGCCGCCGAGCTTTGAATCGCCGACGAGGATTACTGGTGCACGCAATGGGGCGTAGAGATCAGCTTGGGGCGTACCAGATGGACCAGGTGAGTGAACGCCGCCAGCAGTCTCTAGAAACAGCCATCCTGGTCCTTCAGACGCGTATCGAGACGTGGTGTCGTAGATCTTTGTGAGGACATCTTGATCCGATGGAATTGGCTACTCTGTAAGCTTGTTTCACCAATCAATTGGCTTCATACCTTGCCAGATGCTTTCGCAGCGATGTGAGGACTACAGGGAATATCGTATTGGAAGAGCGTCTCATGGTTCGTCGACGGAGCATATCGTTGAATATGACTACCTCGTTAGACAATTTCTCCCAGAATCACACAACTTCTACTCCAATTAGCTCAATTCTCCCAATTTTCCTCAAACTTACACCATCCATCAGCCTCATCCGCACCCCCCGTAGAAACCGGCTTAAGAAACCACGTCTTATCACCCCGCTTACTCGCAGAGTTACACAAAATCGTACTGAAAATCGTCTTTCCAACATCAGTATTCGCGCCGTAAACCTGATGCGCTCGCAGCGACCGCCAGAGAAGAGCTGGCACCGGCGCCATTTTTGTGATGAGAGAAATGGACGAAAGGGTTGAGGTGGAATGCCGCGGTTTATAATGGAGGGTCTAGATCGGCACGGCTAACGACTCCGGGCGGGGCGGGGGCTCAACATGTACTAAACCCAACAAATTCCGCGTCTTTTACCGATTGAGTTGAGTTGCGTTGTGAGTTTTTAACTTTGTAATGATGTCGAAACTGGAGGAGAAGTTGAGAGCGCGATTATTGGATCGTGAGAAACGGTCTCAATTGCGGCGATTGACGACGTTTCCAGCTGACAATGTCGACTTTTCGTCAAATGCATACCTTTCTCTCTCGTCGGTAGCTGAAATTCGAAGCGCATATCACTCCCTTCTTGAGAATCATGCAGCGCCGCCTCCGCTGTTAGGGTCCGGAGGGTCACGGCTGCTCGACGGCAATTCAACCCTGGCAGAGAATCTGGAGAGAGACATTGCGGCATTTCACAACGCGGATGCTGGGTTGTTGTTTAATTCGGGGTTTGATGCGAATGTTGGCCTTGTGAGCTGTTTACCGCAGCCAGGGGATGTTGTTGTGTATGACGAACTTATTCACGCGAGTGCTCATGATGGGATGCGGCTGAGTCGCGCGGGGCGGAGGGTCTCGTTCAAGCATAACTGTGTATATGGGGAGGGAGGCCTTGATGAAGTTTTGAGTGGAATTGGGGGCGAGAAATCTGTGTTTATTCTCGTTGAAGGTGTTTACAGCATGGATGGCGACGTTGCTCCTCTTAAAGAGATTGTGGCCTGCGTCAAAAGTCGACTCCCAGCCAATGGCTATATCATCGTCGACGAGGCACATTCTACCGGCATTTTCGGTCATCAAGGACGGGGTCTCGTATGCGAATTGGGTTTGGAGAAGGAGATATTCGCACGCTTGCATACGTTTGGCAAAGCAATGAGTTCGTTTGGAGGTAAGTAGCCAAAACCGCTCATCCAACAATGCTAACCATGCAGCTATTGTTCTGTGCTCACCCACGACACGAGAGTATCTCATAAACTACGCCCGAACTCTCATCTACACGACTGCAATGCCATTCTCCTGTCTCGCGAGCATCGGTATTTCTTATCAATATCTGCAGAGCGGAAGAGCTGATGAGAGGCTGAAGCATCTCTGGAGTCTGGTGAGCTACACGCACAAGTTACTAGCGGAAGCGTGTTCCCTCAGCCAATCAATTCGCGCAGAGGCAGCACCGAAATCACCAATCATACCGGTTTTTACATCACAGCCACGCAGTCTAGCTCAGTTCTGCCAGGAACGTGGGTTCACGGTGCGGCCTATTGTGGCACCGACGGTACCGAAGGGCAGTGAGAGGGTGAGGATCTGTGTGCATGCAGGGAATACGGTTGCGGAAGTGGAGGGATTGGTTGAGACGATCAAGCTTTGGGTGCAGGCTCATGAGGGGGGATTCGCTAAACTATAGACAAGACGTGTTTGTAGAGATAGACAGGAATGCCACTAGCAATTGGAGGCGCTTTCATTCTCACTAGCCGCTTGTTAAGCCTTCAGCTAGGAACAGTTCCTGAGTTCGTCATCGGCGAGTAATTGAATGACTAGCGAGGAGGTTCGGCAAACCTTACGCCCATCCATCCTATCTTAGGTTCCACTAGTGTATTGCGAGACGATTATATAAACTCGACTTGCCCCCAGTCTCGCTGCTCCTAGTATCCTTAAGGCTATCCAGTTTTGGCGCCACATTAGGGTTCTCATCAAGCTCACCTAGCTCAGGTCCCTTTCGATCGACGAATACATTGATATCTATTTGAGACGAAATAATTCAATCTAGGCCGAAAGTGATGACCGAAACCCCGATTGGGTCCTTCGCCCAAAGCAAGCTCTAAATCTACAGCTCTCCCTGTCCATCCCGAAATACCTCATCGTACCACGGCTTCTCCGCCTCCGCCTTTTCCGTCTTTGCTCGACAAACGTACCCAAACTCACGCTCCACGATACTAGCCTTTCCCGAATCGACGACGAACGTTTTCGGCTTCTTCTGAGTGACATTCGACCGCGACTCCCAATACACCAACCGTTCCCCGTTGACGGCAATGTCCAGTAATGGCTCCGCTTCGACGATCGCTAACTGAGCCTTGATGAGTTGGCGAAGGTACGGGAAGAACCATATGCGGTCCCACCAGAGATATCGACGTTTCTTTGCTCCATCCTTGTGTGCATTGTGATGGACGACGACAGGAATGGCTGTGGAGTAGAAGTCGGCATATACGGGCATATCTCCCCATTCTGCTGGATCGTGAAGAACGTGCATGTTCAGTGGGTTTGTAGAAGATTGGATATCGTCTGGCACACCGTCTAATCTTGGTTCAATCCCGAGAGACACTGACTTTTCTGCAATACCAGTCTCGTTATTCAACACAATAATCTCCCCGTCTTGCTCTTCAAAAACAGTCGGAATGAACAGATTCTGCATGTAGTCCAGCCCGACATGGTACTCGAAATCGCTATGCATAACATCGAAGCTCTTGTCCTTTCGAGACACTGTGTTCTTGCGAAGCCAGCGCCGCCAGATTTCTTGTTCCGCGAAAATCTCACCGAATATTCCCTGATCGCTGTACAGATCCTTGCCATTCACCAAACCTCTCTGCATCCGCTCATGCACGCGACGAAAGTACTTTCTCATATCACCAACAGGGCCAATCATGCTCCCGCTGTTGAGATACTTCGGTCGTACATCGTGAAATACTTCAGGGTCTGTGTCGGTATTCGGTCCGTAGAGGTCTCGACGAGCTGGGCTTTCGGGGAGTTGATCGCAGTGGAGGACTGAGCCTGATGATGGCGGAGGGAAGCATTTCTTCTGTGCTGATATGACGATTGTTTGTTCCATTGGGGGTTTTTCGCGGCCGTTCTATTGTGATGCCAGGCGCTGGTTGGCTTGACGGTTTGCTTCGTGGTATCGCTTGAGGAGGACCTCTGGCGGAAGCTGAAACCAAACGTCATACGAGTCCGTAAGAACAACGATATCATTCTCCTCGAGTCTATTCTCGTCCGGAGTGTCGGGATTCGAAACACTATCGAGATACTCCAGAGTACCTGTAATCTTCGCCAAATGAGACCCTCCTTTCCATCCCTTGGACTTATCGTACGTCTTACCCCAGTTCACAACAACCGGAGCTGGATACCCCAATGCCAACGCACTCGTGATGACTTTGCATAAATCGTGGTCTGGGTTATTGGCAGGGAGGACTATGCTAAGCCGTCGATCCCTTGAAGGAAGCTTGGCAATGTCCTGCTGCGGGTACGTTTCATAGGCTTGGCCAGTCGCAATCTCTCCAGCCAAGAATGCGCGGCCCTGGTTACGTTAGCATTGGCGTTGGGGGCCGTTTTCTCATCTTACCTTGAGCGAAGTGAGGGCTAGTAGGCCGGGGAAAATGATGAGAGCGGCTATGAGGATTGCTATTGTTTTTAGGGGAAGACGGAGAAGGCGCCTGGCAAAGAGCTGGAGGGTTGAACCATTCTTCTCGGGGGTGACGGCATCTTCAAGGCTGCTGCTGGAGTCGACCCGTTTGTAGCCTTGAGGCCATATCTGGGGGAGCATTTGGCGTAGCGTATTCATGTCGTCAGTTGACAAGAGCAATAACGAAAGACTGGGTGACATTCAGGGGAATTCCCTCATATATACTCATCACATTCATCTCTAACCTGCATCGCCCTAGCAGGAACAAATCTCGGCATTCTTGGCACCTGATACAGCGACGGCTCATACTTGGCGTCAGCACATATCAACGCACCGCAGCAAACAATGGCAATAACGAGGAAATTATTCAATCGTCACCGTCCAATTATATGCGCCTGGTGCCATGATCCTTCCTTGACTATGCCGAACGTCCCGAGCTCGCCGCTCAATGGTGGAGGCTTCCCCATACACCCACGTAGCATCCCGTCTAGCGTCTTGGTACACATCAAAGGAGCAGATCTCGCTCGGAGGAAATGACGCGGTTAAACGACTCTCGCGTTTCGTCTTCCGGTGTCTTTGGGCTGGTATGCCTCGTGGTCAATCCCGTGTGTCCCCCATTTCCTCCACCACCGATTTCCGTAGGATAATCCTTTGCTACGGCTCCAATGGTTGTTTGGTGTTTTCCTCACCTTTTTCCGCCCGTGAGTGCCTGTACTATAATTAGATATTGTTAGAGACGAGAAAAAATACGTACATCTTCCATTGTTTCTCTTTGTTCGAGTGGTGAATTGATTGCACTCCGCACAGTACTTGCGATCACCCATCCAACCCCGCAATCTCATGAACAAAGGACACGAAATGCATGCACAATGCTTCTTGCAGTATGGAACATTGCAGACTGGGTGGGCGGATGGGTAGTTTCGACATCTGTAGCAGATTTTTCCTCTGTATTCATGGCGTCTGAAGCGATGGCTTATTGGGGAGTAGACGACTTGTTGGTCTCTTGCGCCGACGCAATCTTGACGGCGGAGGGTGTTATTACGGTGTGGATCATGGCATTCTGAAGGGATGTCTGGTGTTGGACCCAGCTGATCGACCCATGTGAGATTAGGTTTGCTGGGGATGAGTGGTGCGACGAGATTTCGCATGTCTGGGCCGGTTAGTGAGAGGCAGACTAGGTCGTTTCTGGTGCAGAAGCTTAGGATGTCGAGTTTGAGCTCCGGGGGAAACTTGTGAAAGAGGGTGAAGGGCTCCGATGCGGACATGATGTCAGATGCGACACGTGAGATGGAGAGTCAAGTGTTTGGTATTGAGTGTCTAATAAGTGTGATGAAATGGCGAGAAGAGGAGATATTTATGAGTCTCTTTGTGCTACATACTCCAATCTTCAGACAAGGCATCTTAGGCAGCCTTTCGCAGACTCCGCAATAGAGTCACGTGCCGTCTGTCAGCCTTGAAATATGGGGATTCTGCCTGATTTGCTGTCATTGATTTGCTGACAGGGTTCACAAGGTACTCTACCCTATGAGCGCCCCTAATGCAGAATATTGTCTACAAACGGCGCATGTTTAGTATGAGATGACATCCAATCTTGAAATGAATATGGTTTGTCAGTTGAAGGAAACTACGTTTATTGCACCAGGTTGGTTTAGGAATTGATGGCCTAGTCAGATGAAGGAATTGCTCGACGTGATTCCATCATCTCATTTTGGACACTACCAGCAAGCATCCGACATTTCTTGACTCAATTTGCAGATTCAATTATGCAAAAGCAAACACAAGTGTATTAATCAGTGCACCAAGTCTGACTACTCTTTCGAGAAAACAGGTCGACATCAAACTCCAATAAAAACAACCCAACCCTAAGCCAACCAATTCACGATACGGTTCGCGATCAATACCAAGACTCTGTCGTCTCTAGTAAAACCCATAGAAGGGGACAATCTCATCCTTGAACACCTCCTCCCCCTCATCTTCATAGTGAGGATCCTCTGCATTCCTGATCATCAAGTTCAAAACATCAAACCCCTCCATTCGTGTCCACGGATGACCAGGTCGCTCCATGGTAGGCCCTCCTTTCATCCCCTGCAACATGTCGTTCGCCAGGAATCGGAATTTGGACAGAGTCTTATCAAAGGACATTTCACTCTGAGTCCAGTCCAGAGGACCAGCATTGCTGACCAGCGGATTAGGCTCAAGCTTGGCTGCGAGAGAGACATCCTCAGCGGTGAAGAACTTGTTGAGGGCAGTGTTTCGGACACTGAGGATCTGAGCAGCCACATCTCGTGTCCACTGCTGCAGGAACTGCTTCGCCATGCGTCGGAAGGTCTTTAGGTCGTTGATGAGCTCTCTCTCGTTGTCGAACCAGGCCTCGGGCCAGTTTCGTTCGTCCTTGAACAGGGTGCAATGCGGTTCAAGAAACTTGGCCAAATTAATCTCATAGTGAGAGAACCAACGGCAGAAGACATGTTTTTCGCGTCGGACACATTCATAAAACCGCTGGATGTCGCAAGCCATGATTCGAGTGTTGAGCTTTTCCTCGGGGGTCATGTTTGTTTCGGTCTGGGTTATCTGGTCCAAGTTGGGAGCCACGAGGCTAGTCTGTTCATGAGACATCTTGTTTGTGAGAGCAACAGCGTCTGTTCTAGAAATTTCGTCGCAAGAAACAGGTGTCAACTCGTCTTTTGGGGGTATAGGCTCAAGAGCGCAGAGTGTAAAGGATGAAGAGTAGGAGTGAGGAGGGTCTGCTGTGATAACGAACAAAGGTAAAGGTGAGTCAAAGTTGCAGAGTGCAGAGTGTATGGGAAATGTTTGGAGGGAAGAAACAAGTCCAGCTGAACATGGGAGACGCGCTCTATTTAAAATAGAACTGTACCCTTGCTGAGTCAGGCCAACATTATTAACTTCCTGTTCGCAGTGGCAAGTCGTTAGTGAGTTTGAGGAAGTGGCCCAGAGTCATAGACAGAGGCTTGCAGTGTTCACCAGCCCATGGCCGTGCTTGTTCCCCTGATACTTGTACCAAGTCCTTCCAGAAACCCTATTTCGTATGTCATTGTAGAACTACCTTTGGCTTTACGTTTTACTTTTTTATACGTGATTACTTGATTTGGGGGTCAAAGTTAGACTTTTGGCTTTAAAATCAGCTTGAAAACCTTGCGATAGACTTTGTAGTTACAGGGAACAACAAATAGACTTTCGCCTACTTCACAGCTTACAATGGATGTGCCCTCAAACGCGTCAGAACGTTTTCAAACTTGATACAGCCCCCCTCCATGCCACTTCTGTGCTACGACGACTTCAGACCTTTTGCCGAAGGTGAACTCACTGCGCTCTCACTAAAGTTTACGCTCCTTGAGTAGTAGAGCAGTGATGAGCGTGATCCCGGAGAACACGATGGAGAGTCCTGATTTGTTAGTCGAGTCTCACCAAGGGGACATCTACATACCGTGACCATACTCGATTCCTCTGATATAACCTTGAATCAGCACATTTCTGATAGGCTCGGAAGCTTCTTCGATGAAGGAGACACTCTCGGCAGCTTTTCGAATGACCTAGAAACTTAGCAGACTTCACAAACGCAATGGAATGACTCACATCGTCAATGAAGTGCTGAGACTTTCCGAGGTCACTAAGGTTTTGCTGGATGTCGTGTCTGAGAAGGCCCTGGATGGCTGCACTAGTACCAGCCATGCCAACAACTGACCCCAGAGTTACAGACAGGAAGATTCCAGAAGACGCTGCTGCCTTGTCTTTGGGGTCGATGGAAGCTTGGAGAGCGATAAAGGCTGCACTTTGAGCGATACCCATGCCGAGACCCCTGAATGGTTAGCATAGAATTAGAAAGACGGGAGCACGTACCCTGGGAAGACGTAGAGTGACTCCAGCCAGTTGGTCTGTCCGTGCCAGCGTAGCAGCATCAGAGTGTAGCTTGTGATTGACGATACAGCTGAGAAGATTATGAGTGCCTTGTATCGACCAGTTCTTTTGATGATCAAGCCTGTTGCTATGCCTCCGACTGTATTTCCAATGACTGCAGGGAACAGATGAGCACCTGCGACTGTGCTCGACACACGCTGAGTGACCTGGAAGTAAATGGGGACGGTATACATCATCTGATGGTCAGCCTAGGCCGCTTACAGTACTGAGACACTTACTCCAAGCTGTGCAGCTGCTTGACCAAACGCAATGAGATACGTCTTTGTGACATCGCCACTTTTGAGTAAACGAAGAGGAAAGATTGGTTCCTTGGCCCAGCGTGACTCGACCAGTACGAATGTAGCTGAGAGAATGACACCAGCGGCTGCCAGAGTTGGCACGAGGGGATGAGTCCACGGGATCTTCTGGCCGCCAATTTCGAGGGGAACCATGAAAGCGAGGACAGAGCCGCCCAAAAGTAGAGCCCCGAGTGCGTCGATTCTCTTGATGCGCTCCAGAGTTGCGCCCTCGGTCTGGGTTGTAGAGGGGAGGAGGATGGCAGCGATGATCATGGATACAGCGAATATCGGCGATTGTCCAAGGAACGACCTGCCCTGTCAGTATGAACTATTAATAGAGTGATAAACTCACCATCTCCAGCCGATTGTATCAGCGAGAAAGCCTCCGAGTGGACCACCAATGCTACGGCCGACGGTGGCGATGACGTTCATGTAGCTTTGCCATGAGGCGACTTCTCGAAGAGGTGCGAGTTCTAATGGTCAGCTTGAATTGGATTGCATGACAGGTGTCGTACCAGTTATGATGACTGATGCCATTGTTGTCATTCCTGCACCTCCAGATCCAGAGATTACGCGACCTAGGATGACTTGCCACATCGACTGACCGGCGCCTCTAAAGTTTGTTAGACGGAAGCTATACTGTTAGGCATAGACTTACACGAGGGCACTGAATTATTAGCCAGATTCAAGTGCTTAATTCGTCGGGTCTGAACTCACCATCCAACAGCAAAGAGTCCGTAGCAAAAGATCAATATCGTCTTTCGTCCAAAGATGTCGCTCAATTTTCCGTACTACTTAATTAGCCCGGCTCGCCTCCAGAATTGGTTGACATACAATCGTTTGAGATGCCGCACTAGCCAACATGAAGCTGATGAATAACCAACTCGAATCCTGAAGCTTGCCAAACTCGGATGCAATCACCGGATGAGTAGCCAGCACCAAAGAGCCGTCGGCGTTGGAAGTAAAGATACCTAAACAGTCAGCTTCGGTCTTCAATTTCGAGAAGACGTACCAATCAGCAACGCGACAACTACTCTCGCAATAAACGCATGGCTATACGTTTTCGGCTCATCGGTATTCCTCTCGACATCCGAGACCTCGGGAGGTATCTCCGGTATCAAAGGAGTCGTCTCTGTCGCGTTAATTCTGGTCATTTTACGCGATTAGCCTGAGGATTTGATAGTGAAAGAGTTACTTTTGAGATTCGTTAAATCTCCGATATCGTTTTTATCGTAGACGTGATTTCGGATCAAAGCACATCATCGCTGCTCCACTCCACGGAACGATGCACTAGCTGGTGAGGCATATAACGCGGGAAGTGGGCAGACATATAAAGCCATAACCGCTATTCTATCTCTATCCTCTCTCTATTAAATGTAAAATAGTTCTCGTATTCTGCTTGTCAATTGAGTGATGAGACAACCCCACTGGTTCACGCCGCACCTCCGCATCGACCGCACGGACTGAGGAGGACGAGGCTCTTTTGGGACTGATCTCATGAACCCTGCCAGCAGATTTACCTATCATTTCTCTTTGTCTTGACCCAATACAACACTAGCAATTCATTGTCAAGACCAACGCCAGTCTCACTATCCCCAATTTGCACATCATGAACTTTGAGTCTCACTTTCACTGGACCAATCCTGACTCACCAATCAAGACTAAAATGTGGATCCGCCCTTTCTGAACATGTCCGAGACTTCGCCGTAAACTCATCGTAACCCCATGACCTCCAAATTCCATCACCACCACAACATGGCAGACCCAGGCGATCTCTTCATCGACTTTGCAGACTTTCAAAATGCCGCTGAGGCTGAGACTATCTCCCCTGGTATTCTGCAGACATCAACAGCGCCCCCAAAAATCGGCAATCGCTTTTCATCCGAGTCTGTCAAGATTCTGAGGAATTGGTTCGCCGCGCATGAGAGGCATCCGTATCCTACCATCCAAGATGTCCAGGATCTTCAAGAGCAGACGAGTCTGAATAGACAGCAGGTCACGAATTGGTTTGCGAATGCGAGGAGGAGAGCAAAGGTCCATTCGTCTCGGCCGACATCGCCAATGTTTCGGAATGATGATTCGGGGAATTCTTCGGGGCATCACACGCCGATCGATACACCGCGGCGACGGGCGACTCCTGCGCCGTTTGAGCATATGAATCCGCTGCAGCGATGGGCGAATTCACCGCCGGAACATGAGGCTGCGACTGTTGATGACATCTCACGAGCTGTAGCTGCTTTCTCAACCCGGCAGGGAAGATCACGAAGTCATGGGTCGTCAATCAGCAGTAGAGGAACGTCAGTGTCAAGTCATGATTCTGGGTCGTACAGTTCTGCTCATTCAAAACAATCATCGACGTCCTTTGACATTTTCAAACGGCACAGTCGAAGGAGGCGTACAAAGATGAGAAAGGAAGTGAGGACGAATCTCCTCCAGGCACAGAATACATATCAGTGCACTTTCTGTACAGAAACCTTCAAGACAAAATACGATTGGCAGCGTCATGAAAAGTCTCTTCATTTATCGCTTGAGAATTGGGTCTGTTCGCCAAATGGACCGACAGCGATGCATCCAGAAGAGGGGCTTCTTTGTGTCTTCTGTGGCGTCAAGAACCCCGACAAAACGCATCTCGATGGACACAATCAGAGTGCATGCATCGAGCGACCGATTGAAGAGCGGACATATCATCGGAAGGACCATCTACAGCAGCATTTGAGACTAGTTCACATGTCTAAGTTTCTCAAATGGCCGATGGATGATTGGAAAGTCATGACGCAAGAGGTTAAATCGAGATGTGGATTCTGCGGTATCAATCTTACGACCTGGGCGAGCAGGGTTGATCATTTGGCAGACCATTTTAAAGCTGGGAGTACCATGGAGCACTGGAAGGGTGATTGGGGGTTTGAGGGCAAGGTCATTGAGAGGATCGACAATGCCATGCCTCCTTGTAAGTGCACGAGACGGATCAACAAGCTCTTTCTAACCTTTTTAGACCTCATTCACTACGAACGAAACTCGCCTCTTCCATTCGCAGCTACAAGAGGCCCAGCAGATACACCCACAAGTGCATACGAACTCATCAAGCTCGAACTAGAATACTACATGCGAAATCGCCATCAGTTTATAATGCCACCAGATCCCGAACTTCACTTTGAAGCATGTTCCGTGATCCTCGGCGCAGAAATATCCTCCCCCAACCAAGCGTCGTTATCCCCGTCTTGGCTATGGGACTTGTTCATGTCAGCTACCGAGATCGCCAACCAAGCTAAACTCCGACCAACGAAGCAATTAGCAGAGGGGAGATTGAGCCAGCTGAAGATCAATGGAAAGGGAAATATCTTTGAGAATTGCGAGCTGGAGGCGGCGCTGCAGCAGTACATGACTGCTCATACATCCATGGGGCATTTTCCAACAGATTCTGAACTGCAGCAGGAGGCGTGTAATGTCTTGAATCGGACGGAGACAGCATCTTCGCATCCGTCGAGGAGGTTTCTGGACTTTTTGATGAGGCTTGTTTGGAGTTCGACGGTTTGGCTGGAGCCGTTTCGTCAGAGGGCTGAGACTCTTGTGGCGTTGGCGAATGAGTCTGTGAATGATTCTTACTTTCTATGGGGTCAAACAGATACAGCTGTACCGTTGGATGCTTCGATGGAGCTGGACATGTTGCAGCCCTGGGTCGAGAATCGATCTCTTTCTCCAGAGGGAGTACCGGAAATACCAGCGATTTCTATGCACAGCACGCCAGAGTCGAGGGCACTTATACGAGATAAAGTACGAACACAGACGCCATTCTTTATCAACGACAACAACAGCTATCGTCGATTAAAGCGGGAACTCTCCCGATTCGTCATGACGACAATGTCTCCCAACAACCCCAACCGGCATATCCCCAGCGACGACGAATTAAAGTACCAAGCACGATGGATATTATACGATGAGTACGTTTCCCGATATGCAAATTTCATTGGCTAACAGAACAGTGACGATCCTTGGAACCAAACCCCCGTCGACAACGCAGAGTGGCTGCAAGAATTTAAACGAGATGTTGGACTTCCTACTTAGACACAGGACAAGCACCCATATCTCGAGCAACAGGCTCGCTCTCAATAGAAATGTCAAAGTCGAAAATGTCCATCGGTATGCCGAGAGTTGTGCACGCGTTGGGGATGTCGACTATTCCTGCGATGGCGCCGCGGATGGGCGCGCAGGAGAGTAAGAGGTAGATTTGCTCTCCCGAGTAGCCTACATTGTCAGTGGAGTTCTCTGTGTGTGAAGGTGACGTACCGAATTGTTTGAGGTATTCGATTGCGCGGAGACATGACTGTCTGTAAGCTATGGTTGCATCCATGAAATGCTGCTTTCCGTTCTCGTCGACGGAGAAGCCCTCAAAGATGAGGTAGCGTGAGGGACTAAAGGTAGGGCCCATGTCGCCTGGTCTGTACACCGGACTCTTGAGGCCTCGAGACTTCATGCCGCCTTTGATGAGATCAAACTTGATCGTGATGATGCCAGCCTAAATTGTCAGACAGTAGTCAACGTGAATGTGTCGAGACTCACCATTTCAATGGCACCGCAGAAACTAATCTCGCCATCGCCCTGACTAAAATGGAGATCTCCAACAGAAAACTTTGCTCCCTCAACATGAACGGGAAGATACGTCGTAGATCCACGGGAAATGTTATTAATGTCACAATTTCCTCCATGTTCAGGTCGACCAGGTATAGTCCTCGCTCCCTCCTTCGCAATCTTTGCCAAAACATCACCTGTAGCCTTTCCACCGTGTGCATTAATCTCATTCGGCGGTTGAGCCACAATCTTGGTAGAATCAGCCATTGACGAAACGAGCTCTGCCTCTCGACGGTTCCACTCTGCGAGAATCTCAGCGGATGGGGCACAGCCTAGGATTCCGGGGTGGATCAGGCCGGGGAAGCGGACGCCGGGAATATGACGGCTTGAGCAGTAGACGCCGTCGAAATCCCAGATTGCTTTGGCGGCGGTGGGGTAGTGTTCGTCGAGAAAGCCACCGCCATTCTCTTTGGCGAATATTCCGGTGAAGCCCCAGGGTGAATGGTCAAAGGGTTGGACGTCGGTTATGTTGACGACGAGGAGATCGCCAGGTTGGCTACCTTTGATGTCGAATGGGCCGGTGAGATAGTGGATTTTAGTTAGGTCAACATCGCGAACATCGTCTGCGCTGTCATTGTTGCCGATTTGACCGCCTGTCCAGTCGAGACACTCAATCTTGACTGTCTCTCCTGGTTCAACGGTTGCAATACTCGGGACTACAAATTAGCGATCTGTCAATTGAGTTAGTGGAGGCATACCATCTGGATGCCATCTGTTGTGGAGATGGGGCTGCTCGGAGGCAGGTTTGTCAAAGGACACGGATTGAGCTGTACGGATCTTGCCAGGCATTGTATTGATTTTTGATGAGATGATACAAATAGTGTCTTTCAATTGTCTCAATTGTATCTTCTTATAATAGTGATAGTGTAGTTGATAGATAAGACTATCTCGCCGCACGCCTCCGCATCTCCGCACGAGATAAGATGATAAGCTCGTCTTGTGACATTCCTGATAAAGCAGGTGGTTGCATTGTCACCCAAGGGCGAAACCCCGCGATTAGCATGACGCTGGTACAGTCTGGACACTGTACGCCGCAGCCGTATCGAGATTGGTATATGAGATGGGGGTGTCCTCGGCAGATGAGGGTGTCGAGCAGCAACCATGGACGTCAAGACTTTTTCCCTCGGAGACTTTGAGCTTCAGAATGGCAAGGTTTTGCCAGATGCGGTGATTGCGTACAAGACTTTTGGCGAGGCTGGACTTCCGGCTGTGCTTTATCCGAGTTGGTTCTCGGGTGCGATATCCGACAATGAGTGGCTTGTTGGGAAGGACAAGACTCTTGATCCGGGGAGGTACTTTATTATCATAACGGCTCTTTTTGGGAATGGGCAGTCTACGAGTCCGTCAAACTCGGATATCAGTCCGTTCCCTGATGTTTCGTTCTACGACAATGTCAGGGCCCAGCATCAATTGATGGGCCATCTTGGAGTGAAGCATCTCAGGGCTGTTTTGGGTTGGTCAATGGGTGCGGCTCAGACATTTCAATGGGCTACGCAATATCCCGACTTTATGGACATTTGTGTTCCCTTCTGCGGATCAGCCAAGACATCTCTGCACAACCAAGTCTTTCTCGAAGGCGTCAAGTCAGCGCTCCTCGCAGCAAAGGGATGCACATCTGCAGGAAGTATCCAAGGACGCGTCGAAACCACAGACAGAAAATGGACCGAGAAAGAGAAAGACGTTGGCTTGAAGGCTTTTGGGAGGGGTTACGCAGGCTGGGGTTTCTCGCAGGCGTTCTACCGACATGAATTGTTCAAGAAGCATTACGGTGCTGCAGATCTTGAAGAGTTTATGAAGAGTTTCTGGGAGAAGTGGGCGCTTAGCAAAGACCCTGAGAATCTACTCGTGATGCTTCATACGTGGCAGGCGGGAGATGTGAGTAGACAGGAACCGTATAATGGGGATTTTGAGAAGGCGATGAAGGCTATCAAGGCGAGGATCTTGGTTCTTCCCAGCAAGACGGATCTCTACTTTCCGTGAGTAGCCCGTGGTGTTATGGATGGTGTTGATGCTGACTTTTTAGGCCCGAGGACTCAGAGTATGAGGTTCAGTGCATGGGAGACAATGCGAGTCTGGATGTTTATCCTTCTATTTGGGGACATTGGGCTGGTGGACCGCCTGGGAACATGGAGGATGTGAAATGGTTGGATGAGAGATTGAGAAAGGTCTTTGATGAGGCTCCTCGTAGAGATGTCAGTTGAGCGTACAGTCAATTGCAGTTTTATATGTCATTCAGTCATTTAATTTAATTGCACTATATCCAGACCGAGTTTCCGTTCAAAGTTTGCCTCATTGTGTGCAAGCTACGTAGATAAGCTGGCCAAGATTGAGCAATCATCCCAGCTCCATTCAGTCCACTCCTTGGGTCGAAGGGAGACTGACCCCCAAGATCTCTCGTGCTGGAGGGATACAGCACATTCTTTGACAATACTTCGGGGCCCGGGATCAACAAGTCTCCGTATCGGCATCCTCATCTCCCATAGATAACACCCCAATTGACCAATAACTACAATCCCGAAATCACTTATATCTATGTCAAACTAAGGCGCACCCTGATAGCCTCCGACACTGTACATAATGTTATCAATAAAACGTCAATTACTCGTCTATCTCCCGTGTTACCCCAGCTTGTCAGATTAAGGCGTTGACTAGCTTGTCAATCTAGGGCGGATGTCACGACAAGGCGGTGCTCCACCCATCCACCACTGATTGCCGAGAGTTTGGGACAAACTATCTTTGATCATATGAACATGTTATACCGATCTCGTGATCTCTTGAAATTCTTTCATGGGCTCGTTGGAGTTATTGTTGTGTAAGAGATTAGCCAAGTTGCGGTGAACCACGCGTACGAGTCGAGAATACTCTTGGTGTCAATCGTTCTAGAAACTAGATATCGCGGGGTATGTGGATTCAACACGGGCCCAGCTCCGGGCGTACCGTTAGTTCGGAATCCCCACGATACCATTATCAATACTATCTCTCAGATTGGCAGCTATCAAGCCATCAGACTAAAACCGGTCAGGGTATCATCGGTTGCTTGTCATTGTTCACAAAGGGCGAAGGCCGGAAGGCTTCCGGCCACGATAGTAATTCCGGCCTCAATGTATATAGACGCCAAGTCTCCCATACTCAAATCATCAATTCAAGCCAGTCAATTTAAATCATCACAAAATGTCTGCTGCAAACACCCTCTTCCCATACCTCCGAAAGGACCCCTCTGAACTACCAGAGGGCGAGGATCCTTTCACCATCACAACTCGCACAGGATATCTGCCTTTCTCACTTCCTTTGAAGAAACTCCCTTCTCAATTTGATCCTGTTTCAAACCTTCTTGACGAAATCCCGATCCTCAAGGAAGATGGCACCCCAGGTTTGCTGGCGACTTTTGCTCTTGGGCCTCTCATCGACAGTGGAGCTCTCCCTGATTTGACCTCTGAGATTGATAATCTCGTTGTTCCTGGGACGGACAAGAGAGATATGGCTGCTATTACTGCTGCATTTAGAGATTACAGCTTCATTGCTTCTTCCTATCTCCTTGAACCTTGTTGGGAGACTTATAGCAAGAGTGATGATGGCGGTTACGGACTTGGACGCCAGACACTTCCCAAGTGTATCGCTGGACCTCTTGTCAAGTGTGCCGAGATGTAAGTTTACCACTCAATCCAATTGACCTCGCTGACCCAGACCTAGTCTCGACATCCCCGCATTCATGTCTTATGCCGCTTCCTACGCCCTCTACAACTACTGGCTCGTTCATCCTGAGCAAGGACACGATGACTACGATAACATCCGTCTCGTCCGCGCTTTCGAAAAAGGTCTCGACCCCAAGTCTTCAGAGGCTGGTTTCATCCTCACTCACATTCACATGGTCGCTCAGACCGGCGGCCTGATTGAAGGCGCTGTTGATCTGCTGGCCGCTGTTGAGAAAGACAACAGCACTGCCAAGATTGCAGAGGCAAAGGCTAGCTTGGAACTCATCCTCAATGCCATGCAGATCATTGAGACAAACATGGAGGGCATGTGGAGTCAATCCCTCCCCAAAGACTACATGACCTACCGAACGTTCATCTACGGCATCACCAAGCAGTCCATGTTCCCTGATGGTGTTGTCTACGAGGGCCAATACGACGACAAGCCTCAATTCTTCCGGGGAGAATCCGGTGCCAACGATGCCATCATTCCTCTTCTCGATCACATCTGCGAGATCCCCATGCCCAAGAACCCATTGACCGACATCCTCATCGAGTTCAGAGAGTATCGACCCAAGCCTCACCGCGCATTCCTCAAGTATGTCCGCGAAACAGCGTCCGAAGTCGGTGTCCGTGATTTCCTCACCAAATCCGGCGATCACGGTCTCGCAGTTCTGTACCTTCGCGTCCTCGATCACATTCGAAGCTTCCGATGGCGACACTGGATGTTTACTCGCGAGTACATCATCAAGCATACTCTTCATCCTACAGCTACAGGCGGAAGTCCGATCATTACTTGGCTTCCTAACCAGCTCACTGCTGTTATGGACTTGATGGAGGAGGTTGCAAAGGGATCCGGTCTCTGGGCAGTTTTGGAGGAGGGGGTTTGGAGTGGTGGGGGATCTTTGACTCATGAGGACTATATCCTGGTCAAGAAGATTATGGATAATGTTGTCACCAAGAAGGCTCAGTTGAAGAAGGAGGTTGACAAGTATTGCCAGGATCGGGGTGTTTAATAGCATGCTACATAATTAATGACTATTTGCTTCATTCGTGTCCTGGCCTATCATGACTTCAACCGACACCCTTATCACGTTCTATGTATTTGTAATGAACAGCTCACTTGATTCACTGATTTACTAGTGAGAAGCCAGATGACTACTCTGTGCACGGGTATCATCAGTCAGTTCGTAGCTTGGGCCAAGACTCGGCATCAAGGGTCTTTCGCCGAGACTTATCTTATCATCCCATTGACCAATCGAACGATTACATTTGCGCACCAATCACAATTCGTCGCAAATTTATCCAGATCAAGTGACGTCAACATCTGATGCAGAAAATTTTGATCAACATCCAATTCCGGCAACTCCGAGGTCCAATAACTGAGTCATAATATTGTACTATTCATTGCACTATTCATAATGCTATCGCTAAATCCATCCTCGCTTAAGCAATTGGTTCACAAGTAAAAACACCTCGGACTTCGCCGTGACGGAACTTGAGGATCTGGAAATGTTAGCGAGGTCGGTGCAGAATGACTAGGGTAACTCACAATATCATCAATGGAAGCATATGTTCCACCAACGAGAACAATCATGCCGATAATGAAAATGAGTCCATTGGCAATGGATAGAAGGAGGTTCTCCTTTGAGTGCCAAGGTCCCTTTCGAATGAGCATGAACCACATGATAGAGGGGAAGTAAAATGTGAAGCCCGAAATGAACAGGGATGAAGAAATGGACAAGAGATCATTGAAGAAGGGAATGGCCTCGGCAATGATGAACGCCACAACAGTGATGACAGTGACAAGGGTCAACCAGGTGATCCATCCCATCTTGGTGTTGATGTAGCGGATGATTGAGTTCTTGAACATACGTCCGTGGATATAACGGGCGACGACTGTGGTGTTGATAGATCCAGAGATGAAGATGACGGGAAGAGCGACACCAAAGGCGATCTTGGAGATGGTGGGACCAGCAGACAGAAGAGCAGGCGACTTGACCTCGGAACCGACAAAGGCATAAATGAGGGCGCCAGTAAGAGTATAGATACCAATCTCAATCAGACCAAGAGCCCAGATTGACTTGACATAGTCACGAGGAGTATGCATCTCATCCATGAAGCTGAACTGGCAGACAGCAAAGGAGTAGGCGAAAACAATGTTGGTGATGGCGATGAAAGCGTCGGTGAAGCTAAGGTTGTCCTTGGGCCAAGCAGACCAGTCAACAGAAGACATGCCGCCTACTGAGTCACCGGCCTGGACACCAGTTGCGATGATGGTGATGGCGACAGCGATGGAAATGGAGACAAAGTCGATGTAACCAAGGATAGCAACCTCTGCGAATGAGGGAGGAATAGCGACGATGAGGAGGATGATGGCAGAGACGACACCAAAGACGACAGAGCATGCTCCATTGTTGGTGAGGTTCAGGAAGGCGATTGTTCCGGTGAGACAGTGAGATCCAACGAGGAAGATGAGCTGAAGAGCAAACATGACGCCAACCAGCTATTCAAGTCAGTATACATCAATCAAGCATTTGGGAGTACTAACCTCGTAACCAAACTTGCCAAACATGAGTCTACCAGCATCGGCATAGTGAGAAACCTCAGGAAAAGCAAGCTTGACCTGACCAACGACGTGCGATGTGTAGATGGCGACGAAACCAAGACCGACGGTGAGAATAACACCAGCGACCATGCCGAGGGTGGCAAAGGCGGAGGGCAGAGATAGACAGCCGAGAGCGATGGCCTCGACGATCAGTACAACTGTCAATCGCTTCCAACCGAGACGATGGAAGTGTGCGTTGCCCTCGGCGGCTTTTTGCTTCTCCATGTCGTTGATCTCGGCGACTTCGCCGGTTCGTGTGTCAAACATGTCTGGTACTGATTCTCGACGGCTCTTTTTCGAGTCTGTTGGAGCCGTTGGGGCTGTGTTTATTTGGTCCATGGTGTGTGTATGATGTAAGTATATGTATAAGTGTATGTATAAGTATATGTAGTGGTGATGTAAGGATATGTGTATGAGTATAAGTATAAGTATAAGTGTAATTGGTGTCTAGTCGGATGAGTATGAGGAGAGGCAGAGAGGACAGACAAGAGGGAACACGTCTATTATAAAGACAGATAAGCAGACACCGAGAATGAGGCCGATCTCTGTAGTCTACCAGCCAGTGGGTCGAGATAGTCCCACCATTCTTCGGAGGCGACCTACGAATCTGAACCATAAACCCACGAACCCTGTTTCTCTTACATGTCGAATTCCCTCACCAGAACCTAATACCCCAGACCCCAGACTCCCTCAAAAACAGACTCGTCCTCTCTCTCCTCCCAAAAGCTCTCACGGTGCCGAAACTCCGTGTCATGAGGCTCGAGCTCGTGTGCAGTTGCAATGTCGCGCCTACAGTGGATCACCAAAACCTTTCGATTACCTAAAGTGGATCGCAACAGAGCCTCTTGCTTGGCTGCAGCCATGTTTGCATTAGTCAATAAAACTCTCCGTCCTCTACGTATTACCAAATTTTACAATCATCGCGGGCCCCAGGACTCTCCCCAGAGATTTACTCCGCAAAGGGGAGAGATTAAGTTGAGGAGAGAATGGGTTCTTTTACGTACGAAGAATTGTTAAGAATGCGGAGCAGCCGGTAGACGCTGAAGCAGATTCATCGGGAGTCGCGGCGGGAATAGTCACGGGCTTGTCACCGGCATTTCTCTGCCAAGTCGGATCCGTGGCTGTTTATCGCACGAGTGTCATACATACCGCATCCGAAAAATCTGCAAAAATGGCTTGGCTTGACCTCAAGTGCGCGGGAAAAAATCTGCCGCCCGTCGAAATGTTCTCGAAGGTGTACTAGTCAGGGGTGGCGATTGGAGGTATGGGGAATGATAAAAGCTTGCAGGGGACGCCAAGCATTGACCACTGAGTCTTTTTTATTTCGTGGCCTCGAGATAGCGCATGTCGATGTGATTTGAAGGAGCTTAATGCATGGGAAGTGTATGGTACGATACTAGGTGGGATATTCTGGCTCGAGCGTGAGGTTTCGGGGCACTGAGGTATTTGGTGATCGAGGCGCGGTTAAGTCACTTGACTTGGGGGGATGATCTAGCCGCTAATACGATGAACACGCGCTGTAATGCCTGATAAAAATAGGCGACTATACTGACCATCACGCCGTCAGTCAGTTACCTCACTCACTGTCATTCACTGTCATTCTACTGCCTGCAACGTCTTCATCTCCGCGAAACACTGGCTTCGGTATTCGGTGTTCACAGTGATCAGTGCATTCGCATCGCCTATCTAACAGGCCTATCTTGATAAACTCCATGTCTACCAGATTAAAATCCGTCATTAAAACAGAACCCATTGGTCATGGCGGACCGCATTGGTCGACAAAGTATTTCTCTCGTAATGCTGTGGAGTTGCTGGCCCACTGAAACCAGCGATCTGTGATGTGATTCCTATTTCTAATGGAATCCCCGAGTCAAGGCATCCGTAAACGGCCGACCCCGAGTGCACGGAGCTGAGGAGTATCGTGAGAGAGTTCTAGACTTGGAGTTGGAGTTTATTTGTACGTGAGAGATTGGGGTTTTGGAGAGGGGAGAGGCAGACGAGCTAGAGAGGGTATTCCGTAAGGGCCGGCAGTTAACGGGTGAAATTGGGCTAAAAAGTTAGTTTATGCAGGATGGACTAGAATAGTAATGAGAATGCCGATCACCTGACTCTGACGTAGGAGAGTATAGGGTAATTCAGCCTGTTTAATTGTGTTGTCGCGATGTAGACAGTCGCGTAGTTTATGGGGTAATTCCTAAGTCTGACCTTGGTGTTCCCTCCGGGGGCTCCTAGCGGAGGGCTGTTCCTCGCTGCGCTCGCGTGAAATTGTGATATATGGAATAAGTCCTCAATCGTCGAGCGGGCCTCAAATACGTACAAAATACTGGCTTATGAAACAGATGACGTTGACGTCTCGTTGGTGCTGACTCGACCAAATCACCATCTTACCCTACATTTCAGAACACAATCCGGAGGTTGAAGCTGTGTCCCTTGTTCAGTAGTGTCTCTGCCAGCTCAATGTTCTTAACTCCGGGGTAAATCCTCTAACAATTTCGTCATTCCCGCTGATGTAAGATCCACGGCCGCTATCGGCAGCGACGGCTTCAATGCGGCTCGTTTGCAACGACCGGGGATTTCCCCAAAGAGATCTTGGTAGCAGTCTGACTGGTTTTGTCCAATTGCGTGTTGCTAGTGTGATTTAATTGATTACATCGCAGTGATCGCTTCACGGTTAATTGCGACGCGACCCTGAACTACCAATGACGCGTTACATGCATCCTTCACGCTTACAAAGATCATGACTTCAACCATAAGCTCACTCATCCGCACTCGAAGTCTGACCCAGACCAATTCAACGGTCTGCATCTAATCTTGGCGACATGCAGACTGTGGACACGGCACATTCCAAGCTTTCAGCTACACAGTGGATCTGGGGAACCTGGGGCAACAGTCATGACAAACAATTACTATTAATAAATCTAACTCTATCGGATAATGCTCGCCTGGATATCTTTTCATCTCTCATCAAACTGGAGCATCCCGAAAACGCCAAACTAGCCCAAAGCAACACTAACGAAAGTTTCCTAGACATCGGGTGTTCCCATAACCACTTGCACTGGAACTGTCAAGTCCAACTTGACATCGCCCTCCAAAACGACCTTGACCGTGTATGCTCGTGAGATAATACAGGAGTGAAATGTTGGGACAAACATCTTATCGGCTGTAGGCAGCTTGAACGGAATTTCGACTGTAGCTGTATGAAAGACGGGCGAATCCTTGGTGCTAGCCATGTCGACATTCTGAGTCCATTGGACCTTGGGGGAGGCTTTTGGGAGGGATACTGAGAATGGATATCCAAAGTTTGCAATTGAAGATCCTTGTGTTGGTAGGTTCATCATCGGTTGATCGCGGAACCAAGTATGAGACTGAATCTTGAGAGAAGCAGATGCGAATTGTGGGGGAATCACATCAGCGGCAGAAGGTTCAAAAGTAAGGCTGATGGGAATTGAGGAGCCGCTAGCTTCGTAACCCTCTTTGGTGAGATGGATAGCAGCTGGTTGAGCCGCCACTGCGGAGATTCTGCCCTGTGAAGCAGAAAAGATGTTCTTCTTGACCTTCTTGGACCTCTCAATCTTGTATAAATCGTCTCGTTCGGTGATGTTCAGAGGAGGCTCTTCGAAAGATGTCGGCATGACGTTGATGGTATGGGAGTTGCCGAGAGTAATGTTGAATCCTTGCTTAGCTCGCGTGAGTACATAGGCTTTGATGCTATATGTCACTCGTGCCATATCAGGTGCCATGTCGTCTTTTTCCCAGCCGCCGAGAGTGGGAGGCAGTGCCATGTGTCGTTCCCAGACATCTTCCGAGGCGGTCTTGTGGGTACATGCTTTGGAAGAGAGATGGGCTGGGATGTTGAAGATGAAGGGGAATGTATAAGTGACGCCAGCTTCAAGGACATCGTTAGGATACTCGTCGATGGGCATCTCAAGGCGAAGGAATCGATGAGATGTCATGTGCGTCATGTCAGGACCATCCCTCCGCGTCTCGCTAAGTCCATCGAGAGAAATATCAAGTCGATCGTAGCGAGTGTTTCTAGCAGGCGTGATGTTGACGACACCAGAGACTTCAGAGTTGGTGGTGTACACCTTTGAGTTGAAGTGGCCATTGATGAGGATCTGGACTTCTGGTTTCTTTGTCATTTTTCCTTTCAGAGTTGATGCCAGTGCATGTGCTGAGCCCCAAGGATGAATGCTTCCGTTTCGATGGATGCCGAGATGTTCATACTCTGGGGGAGAGGCAGGCAGTTTTGTGACCTGAACGTCAACAAACGACGGAACCTTGGCTGCCATTGTAGCTGATGGAGTTCAGAGTTTCAAGCAAAGTCAAGTGAAGCTCAGTGATGAAGATTATTTGACCAAAATCCAACTCAGCTGACCCCCCAGGATTTATATCTCTGTCTCTGCTCCTCTGCGCCCTGTTGTGATTGACCCATTGACTGATCCATCCATCCATACCATCCCTAGCTTGTTGACATGTTGTAGGGCGCATGTAAAAAAAAGGTGACATCCGATCCGACCCCGGCCTGGAAATAGATCATGGCGTAGTCATTTTTAAGCGGAAATTTTAAGCCGTGTAGAGCTAAGCTTATTTTTCGTCATTTCGAGGACGTGCTTACACCCGTTTATCCGATTGATAAGTTTGTAGACATGTTGATCTTGGGCTTTGGATTTGGAGATTTGGAGATGGACCCACTGCAGATGTTCTGTAGATGTCCACTGGGGATTTACGGCGGGTCTTGTACGTAAAAATCGAGTGATGAGAAGTTTTCTATGACATTCCTCTGCCTCTGTTCTACTCTGCTCGCTCTGTGACTGTCAAACTGTTCTGTTACTGTCTAGCTGTCTGTCCCTCATTGACTTTGCCCTTGTTTCTCATCTCACATTTGTCAGATTCATCATCTATACCCCGTCTTACGGCTGAATCCGACGTCGGCAGAAATAGCACGGCTTGACAATTCGAGTCACAGCCAGCAAAAAAAGCCACAGATTTACGCGAGACCAGACTATTTTCCTCGGGTGACCCTCCGAGACCATCACGGTAAGTTTTGACGGCATTCTCCATTATTAATCAACCACCTTGTCATGTCGACCGCGCCCTGTGAAGAGTCACTGTCAGGACAAGGTGTAACGCCCTTCGTGTCAATGTATGAGAAAAGGTATGGCGCAATATGAGAGTGTTAGTTCGATAGCAATAATTAAATGGCGGTATCAATTCAAGAGCAACATGTAAATGGCGACATGAGTTCGATAGCAACAATTAATAATGCACGTTGTGCACGAGCCTCGATGAACTTGACCGTTACCCGATGAACTTAATATCCTTGGCTGATGAATTTATGCACGTCTTCACGTGCAATGACAAAATGTTTATCTTATCTTATCTCTTATCTTTCCAAAAATTCCAGTTTGCCCCGCGATGAACACCACAGAAATTATCGCCAATCCAAATCCCCAAACACCGGGTAACCATCATCATGTCTTCAGACGCAGCGCCTCACAAGCCCATTCACAGCCTTGTACTTGATACAGGCCCTCTCATCAAGAACGACCCCCCCGCAAATACCCTCCGCGCGAAAGCTGAGCAACTCTACACCCTCCCCTGCATTATTTCCGAAATTCGAGATGCCGCCACACGAGCACGAGTAGAGACGACGCTTCTACCCTTCATCACCCTGCGATCGCCTAACCCCGAGAGCGTAAAAGTCATTCGAGACTTTGCGAGAAGAACAGGAGATTTGGCTGTCCTGAGCAAGCCTGATATTGACGTCTTGGCGCTGGGGTATGAGTTGGAGTGTGAGCGAAATGGAGGAGATTGGAGATTGAGAAAGACACCTGGTCAGAAGGGTTTGAATGGGAAGCCAAACAAACCTGCTGAGGGCGAGAAGACTGAGACTGAGGGTGAGGCAAAGACTGAGACCGAGACTGAGAAGGTCGAGGAGACTCTGGAGAAGGCTGTTGACAATCTGACCATCGAGAACCCTGTTGAGCAGGCTACGGTCGGAGAGACCAGTCAGTCAGAGGCAAAAGACACCGTCACAGAGACTGTCCCTGAGCCAGAGTCCAAGGATGAGTCAGTCACAGAGGTCACAGAGACTACAACAAACGCGATTGAAGAGACCGCAACCGCAGAGACTGCACAGCCAGGCGAAAAGGCCGACGAAACAATCGAAGCCGTTGAAGAAGCATCTGACGGCGACGCCTCTGACGATGAAGGCGGCTGGATCACACCCTCAAACCTCAAGAAGCATCAAGCAGCAGACACAGGAGCGACACCCTCAGCGCCCGTCCAAAAGACCCTCCAAGCTGCAGTCCTCACATCCGATTACGCCATGCAAAACGTCGCTCTCCGAATGAACCTCAACCTCGTCGCACCATCCCTCGCACGAATCACACATCTCAAGAACTGGGTTCTACGCTGCCACGGCTGCTTCAAGATCACCAAAGAAATGAGCAAGCAATTCTGCCCCTCGTGCGGCCAACCTACCCTCAACAGAGTCAGCTGCTCGACCGATGAGCACGGCAACTTCAAGATCCATCTCAAGAAGAACTTTCAGTGGAACAATCGTGGAAATGTCTACAGTGTTCCCAAACCAGTTCACGGGTCTGCGAATGGTCGTCTTCCAAAGAACGCGGGCGGTAAGAATGGCTGGGGAAATAATCTCATTCTCGCGGAAGATCAGAAGGAGTTTACACGCGCGGGAGAGGAGCAGAGACGTCAGAGGAAGAAGGATATCATGGATCAGGATTATTTGCCCGATTTATTAACGGGGCATCGTGCAGGAGGCGGTCAAAAGATTCGCGTTGGAGCGGGACGAAATGTAAACTCGAAGAAGAAGCACTAGTAGTTGTATTGAGACTTTTAGTCTAACGCCCAAACTGAACCGTAACGCCCGTCATGTGTGATTTATTGATCCTCTAAGACATATCAGTCAGTAATTGATCAAGAGTGAACGAGAGAGTGAGGGAGACGCACTCTGCTGAGTCAAGAGAAGCTCAAAGCGTCGCTTGAGAGTAACGCGCTGGCGCGACCACTTGTCATCGGGGGAGAAGCGCGCGGGGTGGGCGGACTTGGTGACTTGTCCTTGGGCGACCTTCTTGAGGGTGTACAGGCGATTGCCTTGGGCGTCGAGGGTGTACATAAGATGCATTTTGGCGGGTTGATGTGATTGATTGTGAGGTTTTGGTGATGCTGAGCTTTGCACTACAGAGATTGAGCAAAGAATTTTTTGACGGAGCTGGGATCACGTGCAAGGCTTATCGTTATCGGCTTGGGATAAGATGTGAATGGGGATAAAATGTGAATGGGAATAAAATTGTGGCACAAGCGTGCACTGCTAACTAACCTTACTCCGCACACAGAGTTTTGTCATCCTTGGACTCCTGGTACAGGGTTGATTTAGCGTGCATGCACTAATTTTAGGTTCTGATTATCATTACAGGGCATCAATCAGGGCATTCTTCAGTGGCTGTCGCAAAAGTTGTCGCAAAATAATCAATTCAAAATAATGTTCAAAAGCGGTCTCAAAGCTATCAAAGAGCGAAGCTATCTCAAGAAATGACAAGTACATCATGCTAGACACTCGGAAATGACAGAATCATCCATCGCATCAATGACATTCAAATGAGTCCAAATGAATCCAAACGAGTCCAAAGTCGAAATCACTTGGTAGGACTGACAGGCTCTCCAACACGAGCATTCTTGGTTCCAGCCCATCCTTCACGTTCATAGAAACGAAAGACAAGATCGTAATCCTCAAAATCGTGAACAATACGATCAATGCGTCTGTATCCTCGGACAGGGTCAACAAGACGCTTGGCAGCCCAATTGTTGGAATCATCATCACCCATGCAGTATGGGTTCTGGGCTGCACCCTTTGCTTCAAAAAGAGTGACGCTGAAACGACCAGGCTTGAAGATGTCGACAACATGTTCAATGATCTCAGTCGTGGTGCGTCCGCTCTGACCACCAGGGACGTTGGTCTCGAATGAAGCAAACGAGCACTGAGGCTCCGGGGTGACGTGAACCGTAAAGTAATGCTCACCCTTGCCGGCCTCAGGAGGGACGACGCCGTTGGCCGAGAAGCCGCAGGGACTGAACAGGTATGCGTCGACTCGCGCATCGGGATACTTGCTGGTAGGGTAGACGCTGGAGAGGCCGCAACTCTCCGAGACGACAGTTCCCAATGCGTGACCCTCAGTGGTCAGAGCCTCGATCGAGTCGAGCATGGTGTCGTCTTCATTCGCGAAAACATCAACCTCGTCAACAGTCTCGGCAAGCCCTCCGAGGCTGTTGATGGCTTCCTTGCGTGCATCCTTGGCCTCTGCAGCCATCTTGTCGCTGGCGACCGCACTCGCGTGCGACAGATAGAACTGCTTGGCGTTTTCGGGATCGAGATCCGTCATGAGGATTTCGAGCGTCTCGTCGTGGTAACTGTTCGGGAGGCCATTGAAGGACGTCCCGACGGGGATCTTGGTGCCTTCAACCTCACCAGGGGTGCGAGGGGGCGTGAGGGCTTGCTGGTTGGGTGAGGTGAGGTACAGATACCAATGATCGCCGTTCATCTTGCCTACCATATAGGCACTACCTCCGTCGAACATGTCGTCGAGATACTTGACCTCTTGCTTCCAGCTGCGGTGGGGGCCTTGCTGCTTCTCGGGGAAGAGAAAGTTTTTGCGGCTGTAGAACACTCGGTATGGAGTCGCGGCTGCTTGGATGTCGTCGGCCGAGTTGGCATTGTGGAATGGGAATCCATGCTTGGCGGCGATGTGAAGCATTCGCTGAAGACCGAGAAGGAGGGTAGTGGTTCCGCAGGTCTTGAGAATGATCTTGTGAGGAAAGACAAACATGCTCGACTCGGAGAGAAGATAGGCGTCCATCATTTCACTCTCAAGAACAGAAAGGACCTTGCAATTGACCATATCAAGCATGGGAACCCAGGTATCAGCCGGAACAGCCTTGAGACCATTGACAGGAGCAGTAGGAGGCAGAGTCGTCGGACTAGGAGCGAACCAAACCTCGAGAAGCTTCTCGGGACCTTCAAAAGCGTTGGTCGAGTCGAGGTCGGCGGCTACATCATGGTTGATTGTGAGATGAGGAGTAGCCGAGGCGGGCGAAAAGGTGCAGTTGTACGGGACGGAGGTCATGATGGCGGCGGCGGTTGGTTCAGTGTTCTTTGCCCGGTGGCAGAGTCCGCGGAGCACTAGCTGCCGCTCAAACAGACTATGCGGCGTCTGTTTGAGAGAGTAGGCCCACAGGTACGGGGACTTGTTCAGATGCTGGCGGAGCCAGCAGCAATCGATCGATCGGGGGGTAACGCCTCGGGGACGTTAGGGGGGTCGCGAGCGGATGAAGTGGTAGAGCTCTTTTGACGGAATTGTGGCAGAAAAGGTTACTTGGGAGATGTGAATCGGTGGATATTCGTTAAAGGGGTGCTATCGGGGCCTGAAATGGTCAGTCTCGGTCTCTAAAGCTGCGAAGCTGTGAAGCTGTGATGGTGAACATACTTGGAAGGTCGAGAGAAGAGGAAGCGCAGAAGATCCGTCGGCCGCATAGAAGCCCAGTAAAGGAACCAAGAAAGGTCAGTGACGGTATCGAGAGAACCGTCGATTGTTTGAGAGATTAGACACGTTTATTCGACATTGAACTTGTAGCCAAGTTTGCGGTCGCGTGAGCAGAGGATGTGAGGCAGAGGGATAAAGCAGACGAGGTGAATACAGGACAGCAAAATAAAACAGATGGAAATTCAGAGACCAAGTGACTGATTGTTTGTTTATGCTCCTCTGTCGGTGAGAGAATTTTGGGTCTCTTGACAGAAGTGGGAGGGGTTGGGGTTTATTTTTTACAAGCAGACAACAAATTTCTCTCTTCGCATCCCGATCCAATGTGCCAAGGTCTCAATAAGGCGGTGCTATTTCTCTCTCTCTCCCTCCCCCAGGCCAGCCCGAACCAACCCAAACAGAGCTGTAAGGTACAGTTTAGTGGGAGCTACGTAGCGCGACTCGTCAAATGCTGCCCAATGCCAGGTCCTTGTACATGCCTGCGACCACGGGGAAGCAGAGCGTGTCCCCGGCTTCTGGGCCGAGAACTGCAGGTTTTTTTTACAAGAAAAATAAAAAATTCCACCGGCGCTGAGCTTTTTTGGGAGGCGAGGAGGGTGCTTTTTACTGGGTTGGCGGCTTGGGTTTGGTGGGGCAGGGCTTGGGAGATCCTTGTAATGGCCACACGAGTTTCGTCATTGTAACTTTCTTGGAAGAGAGGCTGTGAGCATGTAGTCACCTCGCTCTGCAGTGAGCCAATTATGGCTGGGTTCGTAAATGCATGTGCCTGAGTGAGTCAATGCCGATGAGACACACACTCAAGACATACAGAGAGACACAGACATTGCTGCTCTTGTACTTTGGTGTCCCCTCCGGGGGCTCCTAGCGGAGGGGCTCTTCCTCGCTGCGCTCGCGTGAAACGGTCATGTTGAATGCTAACTGCCTGATGCGAGTGGATCAATTAGCCACGTTTGTCAGGACCTTTTCTGTAATATCTCCAAATACATGAAACAGTGAACAATCCCGGTACTTATCAACCAAGCTCCCCCCCTCCCCCTCCTCACCGTCCCTCCCCGAAATATCCTTCCCATTCACCGTCGTACCAGACGGGTATGTCGGTCGTCTACCTTCCTCAACCAGAGAAATGAACTGCGCATCCATAGGAACACTCCCCAGGAACGGAACATTAAACTCCTCCGCCATGCTCTTCCCTCCCCCAGACCCGAATATGTCGGTGCACTCGGAGCAGTGCGGACACACGTAGCCGCTCATGTTTTCCACGACTCCCAATACCCGGATGTTGGTCTTGGTGCAGAAGTTGAGCTCTTTTCGTACGTCCGCTGTCGCTACGGCTTGGGGTGTTGTGACCACCACTGCGCCCGCGACTTGGCCCGGCAGTGCGTCTTTTTGGAGCGTTTCGGCGAGGGATATGTGTTCGTCGCTTGTTCCGGGTGGTGTGTCGATGAGTAGAAAGTCGGTCTCGTCCCAGAGCACGTCTTTGAGGAATTGTCGGATCATTGCTGTTTTCTTTGGTCCTCTCCAAACCACGGCGTCGCCTCGCCTTGGGAGGAGGAAGCCTAGACTCATCGCGTGTAGAGACCCGAGGCCTTTGGATGAGTCTCCTTCATGTACTAACACGGGCGCCCATCCTCCTGGTACTTGTGTGACTTTTGACTCTTCGATTGAGAGCATGCGGGGGATGGAAGGGCCGGTTAAATCGACGTCGAGAATGCCGACTGAGTGACCGGCTGAAGCGAGCGATAATGCTAATTGTGTTGTGACTGATGATTTGCCTACTCCTCCTTTGCCTGAGAGGACCTGTTTGGTGAGTAAGGCTTGAAGCGAGCGGCGTAGGGTAACATACCAGGATGATGTGTTTGACCTTTGTGAGGCCCATGGCGAAGGTGTAAATGATGCGAATGAATGTGTCGGATGAATTGGATGAGTCGGATGGTATCGCAGAGAGAGGTCACTGGTAAATGAATGTTGCGCGTGGTCACGAAATAATGCGTTTGTTGTAAATCTTTACGTTGATCGCTCTGATTTGAAAGCTATTTACTAAGCCGATCAAAACATTGGCCGAACCGGCGATGAGGGGCATTCACCCCGCTATCGATAAGAAGAGGTCCGTCATCGGTCAAACTCAAATTCTAGATCAAAATCATCAAAGATCGTCGCTGACATCACAGATCTCGATGACACAGTCTATGCGCATGCACATCTTATGCAACAAGTTATGAAAGCACAAACCATTTATTATCTTATCGCTAGGGTATCTTATCTCCAGTATCATGAAGCCACTTTTCCGACCATGTCCATCCCATTCCTCCTTTTCCGTTATTGTCCACCGCCATTATCTATAGCAAAACTCCCAAGCAACCCAAACACACAATCCCAAGTATAATGCCTGCTAGTTCAGGCGACAACAACGCATAAAGTCAAAGCGCATCTCCCTTGTCTTGGCGTGCTTTGACGCTCAGATTCTTATCTCGTCCCCTGTCGGCCGTTGGATGCCTCATCAGCTAGCAAGGTGCGAAACAGAATGTCTCAGTTACCCTTGCGGAAAGCTGGTGATGCTGATGGCGGTAACTGTGCGGGAGAGTCCATCAGAAATTGAACACTCTCGCGTTTGCACATGACGATAGGCTTCTTCTGTGCACAATATCCCAAGAGTTCAGCGTGCTCAGGTAAGGTTTCGGGCACAGCATCTGTGTATCGAATGATGGGACCACCATCGAATGTAAGCCCGATTACTTGTGCTATGTATTCAATGTCTTCTTCCTCATCCGGGTTGACCGAAATTGTGTTACTGTTTGTGTCAGTCGAAAGTTGAAACATCTGAGCAACGATAATGGCACTTACGCTTGACTCATCGGAGGCCCAAATTCAAAGTCCTTCTTCTGGCGACGGCTTCGAATTCGCTTCTTGGTGCAGTCGTGGAATAGATGAAGAAATCCGGCAATCACAAGAACGGGTGTACCTAATGCAAGTGCCCATGGTCTGAACCGTCAGCGGAGTGTAACATGAGACGAGCGAATGATAGATGAGACTTACGGATGCTGTCTTCCACGAAGGGTATGTGCCAATGCAAGAATGATACCAATCATGGCAATCAATGAACCAACTTGGATCATGGTCCAGGTAGACCAATAGAGTGAGATGAGGTCTTCACCGTCACAAAATTGAAGCGCTAGAATGGAGTACGCTTCCATGACGACAATGACTGTTGAGACAGAAACACATCCAAGACACATGACGACCGACTGCCGTATTCGTTTCGTTCGGGCTTTGGGATTATGAGCAAGCTTCTCCATAGCTGCTTGGCCACTGTTCTTATTAGATCAAATCATTCAAACCATCCGGCTCATCCCGGCGTCATCAAACTCACCGGATATATGTCCACGAAGCAACAAACAAGACCAATAAGTTGGACACAAACATGGTCCAGTAGATTATCTTGAACTGCCATCGCACCATATGAGAAGCAAAGTGAGCATACTTCACACACAGCTCGGGGTCCGGGTCCTGTCGTCGAAATAATGAAGCCATTTTGTCTGTAGAGATGAAATAATAAAAATCTTATGAAACCGGAGGAGGGAGACATCCTTATACTTGTGCACAGCCCTGAATCACTCCAAGCCATGCCTCTGTGATATGGAGTACAGACCCGCTATCTCTGAATCTATTCAAATGTGACGCGCAATTCCCTTCTTGGTGTTCCTTGCCAAGCTATCCCAAGAACGGCGATCCCTTGTTGAGCCTCTGTCAGTGAGATCCCGTCTTGGCCTGAATAGGGGAAGTTGGGAAACATTCGGGCTTAGACACGAGGTGAGATGGTGTCTCTGATTGGACTGTTTACATCTGGATTTGTTTGCAGTCGAGATCGGGCACCTATCTACAAGGTACTCCCTGCTGAACTTAGCTTGCGACATCTTTTTTGCTTGTTTGTGATATGGCACTGGCTTGTTGCCAAGCTCGAGGCGATATTACAACGGGTCATTGAGGCTGTGAGTACGCTTATTGAGTGGATCCCTCGTCCCGTGCCAAGCCGGGGCTTGTCCCCCGTCATGACTCCGGAGCCGTAATCTTGAGGGGAGGCCTTCGGAAGGTGTCTGTGTCCCAGTCTGGGGTTTTAGATCCCTGCCATATAACAGCCTGATAACAACCCAACCGTTCGGTTGAGCCTAGTAATTAAACTATGTATTCATCACCCTTGCGTATGTTGCTTTTTTGCAAATTTTCACATGTGAAGGATGAATTGTCTGTGAAACATTGTGCAATCTTTGTCATGTTTTGTGTCACCACATTTCCTTGCATTTCCTTGATTTGCCCATCTGGCCAAGTAAGCCTTTCCCGCCCGCAAGTGTGGATCACACGGCACTTGACCGCCACAGGGGAATCTACCTTTCAGCTATCTAGATCTAGCCTTAGAACGACATTCCGTGAGTGGTTAGCTGGATGATCGACACTTTGATCTGCACTCTTCACTCTCTTGAGCCTCCTCACTCGGCTCACAACTTGGCGCCCATTCTCTCCATATCTTGGCACCTCATTTATCTCCTCGCCAGTCACCGCATCTTGCAATCGCAGTTATCGCCAAGCGTTCAACGGATATCCAGGCTACCTACATGTACAACGTGCCGCGTAATCGGAGTCCGAAATGGAAACATGAGGCTTCCTGCAGTTTCATGTCCTCGTGGACAATAAGCGTAAAACCAACCTTATCAATTGTGTAACTAACGGTTGGTGATACGGTATGTGATTTTGGGCTTGGCTTGCTTATCAGGATCGTCGTCGCTGTGACGAGTCAGCAGTGTCGATCGTTTTTAGTGACCGTGGCTGAGTGGGAGAACTGCTTGACTCATTGACACGTATGAGACATTGATAAAGACAATGATTAAGCTTATCTGGTATCGACGCACGTCATTGTATCAAAAGTTCCGATCCGCGATTGTTACAGATCTACACTGTGGAGGTTAGCACAGTTTGCGTGGAGGCTAGCATTTGCGTGGAGACTAATTTTCGTGGAGGCTACAGCCTAATCTACGGAGGGTTACAAGCCGCAGTGATGCCGTATGATTGCACAAACTCGGCGCAGCTGTAAAGTTGCGTATCTGTAACGATAGGCAGCATCTCGTCGTGATACAATGCGTGAGCTAGCGTCACCGTGGTCCGCAGGGATTACTGAATTGGGAAACATGTCCAGATCTGGATGTTACCAATTCACCATTGGCCAACCTTGTTCTAAGCTTAAAGCAGGGAAACATCGAGGAAGGAGCACCTGCCAAGAACATACCCGCGGGTACTCAACTGAACCATGATCTTCACTGTTCGATAGATGAAGCAATTTGAGGGTCCAGCATGGCTTGGCTGTGGGGATAGGACTGGAATACCCCAGTGATCTGCCAGCAAGGTTGGGGAAGTCATTTGTGGGATTCAGAAAGATTGAGCCAAGGAATATTGACACAAGACCTTTACTAAGAGACATTGTTGAGTGGTTGGCAAGACTGATTGATCGGATTACTGTCCGAGAGTCGGATAAGAGCTCGGAAATACGATTGGGTGCCAATTGGTCACTGCAAGATATCTCGATAGGGCACATTGACTACGGTCTTACGCCTCTGACGGCACTCAATCGGCAGTGGCATCGTTAACGATACGCCAAGCGCCATTGCCGAAAGCGTGACTTGAGAATTGAGTTTGGCCTGCCGTTGGGACTTCGGAGGCATCACTATCCGGAAGTCTGTTCAGAAACTGCCGTTCCATCCCGCTCCGACGACGACAATGACGTTAGCAAAGACTCCAGTGATCTACACATAATTGGCAGAGACGTGTGAATCGAAAGTGTACAGTGAGATTGGACCCATAGAGCCCGTATATCTGCCACTCACGCGACTGTCGCAATGGACATGATCTGCAATCTGTTTCTGCTTTGAAAAGTCGCGAAAACCCTAGATTTAGCACCGACGGAAACCTAGATTGCGGACATTTTAAAGTCCGGTAGATCAGTACTGATGATGACGAACGGTTTCAAAACTGTTGAGACGTTGAATGATGTCAACGTGAAGGGCTGAGTTTTGTGGCTGAAGCTTATCTATAAACCCTTAGGTTAATCAACACAAACTAGAAGTTGAGACTGATGACTGCACATCAAGGTACAGAAAGATCGCTAGGATTAAGGTGATATCGACAATATGATTCTCTGCTGACTTCTGCACAAATTCCTAAATTCCGACAAGGTTCGAGTGCTGACATTATTGTGCAAATGAAATATTATTAGCTCCCTGCGCTAACCTAGGGACATTATCAATGGTGACTGCCCTTCGCACGTTGATGCCGTGACTTGCATTCTAGAAAATCAATGCAACCCCCAAGTCTTTAGCAAACCGACTTGCGTGTTCTTGTCTGTCATGTCCCTCCGGGGGCTCCTAGCGGAGGGCTCTCCCTCGCTGCGCTCGTACGCTGCACAGAATTACTCCGCCTAGGGTAGATGTTTTACTTCCAGACAAATCGACAGACCATCACTGATATCAGAAGTAACAAACTAGCTCATTTCTACTTTGTCGGTCCTCGAAGCATAGATTTACGAGCACAAACAGCAGAATTTGGCAGAAGACTGGAGGCAGTTCTCATTTTGAAACATGAGAACCTGTACTTGTGGGATACTGACCATGAGATATGTTCCTTTTCTGGATCTGTTGCAGTTCAGAGATCTCAGAGCTTCACCGGCCCGTACCCATTCCGATGTTCAACCGTGGCGGCGCTGAGATATGATTCGAGCCTCGAGGACTTGATCAAGGTCAATAGCAACTGATATTCTGTGGTGGACCGGCATTCGCTTGCCTGGATTCGAGAAATCGTTTTGATCCTATCGTTGCGTTATCGGCGACATCAGTAAACCTGCAATCACCAGCGAAGGTCAGTTCATCATAAGCGACAACAATCCAGCTGCATTTCGTACGCAAGGTCACATGTTCAAATCCGTAGAAAGAAATCACCTATCATTGGCTTCCATTGCCGCTGATTCTAGAAACAATCCCGATTGTTCAAGGATGACGTGTAAGCTAGAACAATTCGAGGCTGGTCGCCGGTACTTCGAGTTTCCGACGGCAATCAATTCTCCCGTTTCAAAAATCGGATGAATTCAGCTTCCGGGCACCCTCTGATTGGCCAGATTCTGACGCGACAGGCATTGAAACTTTGGCGGCCGACTTGACGTCGTAGCGAGTTTGATCTGGTGAGACGGGGCTGTGTTGAAACGCAATTGAAGCATGTGATGAGACGGGAGTTTTGGTATTTATATAGGGGAGATTCTCAATGAGGTGGTAAAATATTTGCAAACCAAAATGGATCCGATTTCAAAGACTCAGAGAACTATTCACGATGACTCCAAGTCAATGGGCAGACGCTTTGTTGACCTGGCCAAGGTACGGACCTGATCAACAGCCACGATCCTCGCTAACAGGTTAGTTTTTATCATCGTTAAAAAGCGATTTAGATCTCGCAAATGTCACAGCTCCGCCATTCTTTCTAGCTCCATCTTCAGTCGTCGAGAATCCCGGCAGCTGGGCAAAGAAGCCTCTGCTCTTCACAGCACCTACCAAAGAACTGGATCCAGCGAAACGAAGCCTTTCGGTCCTGCAATTATTCTTAGCAGGCCTCCGAAGTCAATTGTATGTTGCAGGCGCTCCAAATGTCAGCATCAAGAAACCTCTCAATGCTTTCCTTGGTGAACTCTTCCTCGCTTCTTGGAGCGAGGGTGACAGTGACACCAAATTGGTAGTTGAGCAGGTTAGCCATCATCCACCAATCACTGCGATGCATATTTCTGCAGATGGAATAAGAGCAGATGGGTATGGACGAGTTGAGATGACATTTAATGGAAACATTAATATTCGGCAAATGGGACACGCTATTATACACCTAGACAAGTTTGACGAGGATTATCTAGTTCCTCTGACAGACGTCACTGTACGCGGTTTCTTGTCGGCATGTCTTTATCCAGAGATCATTGGCACTTACACAATCGTGTCCAGCTCTGGATATGTCTCAGAAATTGACTTTTCTGGCGCTGGTATCTTCAGAGGCAAGCGAAATTGCTTCGAGGCGAGGGTGTATCACAAAGATGAGCCCAAGAAGCATTGCTACAAGCTATCAGGAGTCTGGAGCGAGGGATGGAAGATTATTGATAGCAAAGGAAAGCTGTTGGAAACATATACCGTCGACCCAGAGACATCGGCAGACATGCATATCGACCCAGTGGAGCAGCAAGACCCACGAGAGTCAAGAAGGGCATGGGGAGAAGTTATATCAGCTTTAGAGCAAGGAAATTATCGGGACGCCTCTCACGCGAAGCACGAGGTTGAAGAGGCGCAGCGGCAAAAGAGGAGAGACGAGAAGTTGCAGGGAAAGTCGTGGGAGCCATTGCTGTTTCGTAGTGTATTGGGTGATGAACATCAAACCTTTCATCGATTGGCCCAAGGGACGAAATGGAAGCTTCATGACCATGAGACCAAGGGAGTTTGGAGGCTTGACGACGAGGCTTTGCGGAGGATGCAAAAAGAGGATGGACAGATTACGATATGATGAACGCATTGTTTAGATAATAGGAGCGCAAGTAGATATTACTATATACCTGAAAATATAATGACTAAACGGGTGGTATTTAGTCCGCAATAAGTATAAATAAACGATCTGTAAAGTGGTCCCTCACCGTGCAATAGATCATCGAGAAAACGAGATCAGGACCTTAACCTCTTCCGTACGGTTGAACCGCTCGTAGTATTCTGGCGCATCCTCAATGTTAATCACCGCAGTGGTTATGAAACTGGTATTCGCAACGCCGCTTGAGATCAGACTGATGAGCTGCGGCGCGATCCGATATGGCTGCACAATACCCGCCTGCAGCCGAAGCGACTTTGTCCAGAAACTCGTGGCCGGAAAAGTAATGTCAGCGCTGAGCTGTGGATGGTCTAGAGCGGCTTGAGTACCAGGTGTATACGCATGCACGCCAACCTGGCCCAGTCCTCCTTCAAAGCCGGTCACGTTCACCATCTGCCGAACAATGATGGAGGGTTCAAACGCGAGACTACTGTTGAGTGCTTCTAGGCCAACACAGTCCACAGCTCGCTTCACGCCAGAAGGTTCAAGCTTCTGGATCTGGGTGACTGGGTCTGATTCAGCAAAGTTGATGGGTATGGCTCCGATGGACTTGGCGACGTCAAGACGTTCTTGGACGTGTCGATGGTGTAGACGCGAGAAGCGCCACGGAGTAGAGCACTATATGTTGCCATCAGACCCACTGGGCCTGCACCAAAGACGGCAACGGAGTCACCAGGCTCGAAGCCAGACCAGGTGATTGCCGTCCATCCAGTGGAAAAGATGTCTCCTGTCATAAGATAACTCTGCTCCAGAGCCTCAGTCGTCTCATTTCGATGGATGGGAAGGCGGAATAGATTAGCATCGGCAGCCTTGACAATAGCATACTCAGCTTTACAAGTCAGCGCTGTTCCAAATTCTGCGAGGTGATCCCTACCTTGGAGTCCTGATACATCGGGAGATTGCACTCCGCCTCCATAAGAAACCGGGAAAGTAGGCTGCATTTCCAACTGTCCGTGGTGAAAGTTATCAGGGATGACAACATAGTCTCCGACAGACACGGTAGAGACGCCGCTGCCGGTTTGCACAACATAGCCGATGCCCTCGTGTCCAAGAACATAAGGGTCCTGGTCCGGGGAGAACCCTCGATAGGCATAGAGGTCCGACCCGCATATACCAGCGGTGGTCAACTTGACGATTGCATCAGTTGGAGAGACGAGTTTTGGGACTGCAACGTCTTGGACAGTGACGTTGTATAGACCTGTGAGCAAGAGAGCCCGCATGGTGGCGGGAAGGGTGAGGTTGGCGGACACCATGATGATCTAGTGGCGGTCGACCGTGAAGTAGATTAGGAGGTTGTCTATTTTCATGAGAAGTAAGTGGATTGTGAGGTTAGTCTGTCATGAGAAGTCGGCGCCTTTATACGTTGAGGATCTCGACGTTTAGTCCATCGAGGCCGAGTCCGCATGGCATAGCATCCGCAGTGCGGGAAAGGCGGCCGAGGAATGTCCGGGGGATCCGTTCGGAATCTGCGGTATAGGACTTTCCCTATCTCCGGATGCGGATTTGCAAGTGTGGTGACGCGTTTTGCGGATTGACTGGCTATGACTTGAGGCTGTGGTCTACTACTTCATGATCCAGGGCCATCTCATCGTCATGCTAGGCTGACAGAGTCCCAGTGCTTCACAGGTCGGCAGTAGACAGTGCGTTGAGTGATGGTTCTGAGTATGAAAGTTTCATTGGAACTAGTGAGTCCCAAGACTCAGGGGCAAATGAAGCAAGGTTTTGCAATCTAGGAGGCGCACAGGCATAGTAAACCGTCAATTGACAAGATTTGAAAGAAGTCCTTGTGTAATACTACAATATACGACAACCATTCTGAACATGCCTAGGTAAGATGTTGAGAATCGGTATAGCCCTATGCTTCTGGGACCTCAGAGGTTTCTGTGTTGGGCTAGTGATCTGGAGGTCTAACTGTCTCATAGAGCACTTTCGATGGTTCTCCATGTATGCTCAGCAAGACATTCCCTTTGGCTCTCGCTCCAGACGGCCTTATCCCGAATTAAGCTCCCATCGCTATTTATGTTGCTCCAGAAATACCCATCCTTCTCTCTCTCACTAGTGACCTTGTCAAGATTCCCTAACAGACGCTCGGCGCACGTCTCAGGCTTCACAGCGATTAGTGGGCCAACTACACCGACAGCCGCTCTCATGTACCACGGCCAGGCTCTCGTAAGACCAGTCAGCACTCCGCCAGGATACACATGTGCGTAATGCCGATTGTCACTGCCATTCTGCACCGCGGCGTAGTGTTGGACCATAATGTCGAGCATAGTCGCAGACTGTTGGGCAGCCGTGCTCATAGAGTAGCTCCTTTTGAGGTCCAGATCGTCCCAGTTGATGTGAGCTGGAGAGCCTTCCTTGCCATTCAAGATGAAAAGAACCTTGGCGTCTTGTTTGAGAACAGGGGTCAGTTCACGGACGATCAGTTGTCTGCCGTAATAGTGAAGCGCCATCTTGCGGTCGATTCCCTCGTTGGTCTCGTCGCGGCCGGTAAAGTTGGAAGTTCCTTGCGACATGATGAGCATGTTGATTTGATTCCCCGCGAGCGTCTGTTTGAAGTTGTCGGTCCATTGCTTGACTGCACGCATCGAGGTAGCTTCAATTGGTGCAAAGTTGATGTTTGGGGGTAGATTAGCGGGTTTGGTACGACCGCAGACTGTGACGATGGCCTCAGGGGCTGCAGCGATGTGACGGGCCAAGGCCAGGCCGATGCCACTTGTTCCACCAACGACCAAGGCTCTGGGTGCCATTTCTTTGAAGTGTTGGTGCTGGTACAGACGGATGACCGGACTGGAGCATGGGATAGCACAGTTCTGGGAAGTCTGATAATAAGGGTATCAGTGGTATGAAGGGAATGAAACTGATTCACAAGTGTCTCTGGGCTTACGAGTCTGCACTTTTAGTCCAGTCGTCGCAAATGCGGCCGCAATGACCGCTCGCAACCAGCGCTAAGACGCGGGCTCACTCCGAGCAAGCTTGGCAGGCTAATTAAGCAACCATAGATTCGCTTATTGATAAGGGTTAGAAACGATCTCCGATCAGCTGGAAATTGACAGCACTCGTGGGAACTAACTGATTAAATGCCTGTTTTGTTAACTCAGTCACTAAAGCTAGGGAGCATGTTGGCGATGAGGCGTTTCTTCAGGCGTCCCCTTTTACTGGCAATCACACTGGCTACACAGCGAGATGCTTGCTCCAATCACTGTACTTATCTTGCAGGAACAAAGTTATAGGTTCTTCCTGCTTCTTCTTTAAAATATCTCTAGGGATAAAGCTAAGACAGTTGCCATCTATAAAGCACCTGTTATAGCCCTTTGACTCAAAACTTCAACATTCCTTGTCAAATTCTCCGCCATCTTGGACTGTTCACCATCAGTGATGCGCACAATGTCCTCCGCTGCGCTGTCACACCAATCCCTGAACTCCTCCTTTCCCCGCTCAAAGTCATCGTCATTCATAGCTGCCAGCGCCTCCATCTTATTGATCCCCGGCCGGATGTACTTATTAGACACAAGGACATACATGCTAGCCACGTCTGCCGTAGCCGAGAAGCGTCCTTGCAGCTCAAATGCATTTCTGAGTAGATTCTGCTTGCTTCTCTCCCGAATCTTGTCAACGCTGTCTCCCTTGTCCAACGCACGTTGGATTGGGTTCAAGAAACTCTGCAAGTTCTCATTTACAGTCGTCGTGATGACGGTTTGCACTCGGCTGAAGAATAATGCCATCTCCTCGACTTCCTTCTTTAGCTCTGTTAGGCGGCGCATAGACTCCTCGAGGATCTTCATAATCTGCTCCTGTTTACTGTTAGCATGCGCGCTGAGAGGGAAGACAAGACATACTAGTTCAATCTTCTCAGAGCATAGACGCTGAAGCTCGGCATGGGTCTTTGCGAGATCATGCTTAGCCTTCGTGAGGCTGTGATGACTGACTGAGAGCTTTTCATTCTGTTTGTTGAGTTCTTCCCAGAGCTTCGACTCGTTTCCTCTGGCTTCGTCCAATTGAGCCTGCGCCACTCGTCTCTGCATCTCACGGTGCTCTACTGCTCTGGCTATATAGGCCTGTCTTTCATTCTCGATACTCTCAGCATGTTCCTTACGGTGCCTGTTCTCTGCTGCGACCTCGCTGTCACTGGAGCCAAAGAAATATCCCCATCCTTTGGCGAATGCGCCCTTTTCTCCTTCAAAGAGTTAGCATATGATTAACTGCAGTCGGATATGAGATCCTACCACGACTTGGTGCTGGTCGATCTGGAACGAACTCCCGTGCGTGCTTCATATCGGACCATGCGGGTGGCTCCTCAATAGGTGGCCGATCAAGAAGCACATTCAACCTTCGCTGGGCTTCTTCAACCTCTCTCCGGGCCATTTGAAGCAACTTCTGTTGCTCTTGGATGGCTCGCTTGGCATCTTCTTCCTCTCTCTCTCTAGTTTGTCTTTCTGCATCTGCCATGACAGCATCAGCTGTGTTTTGAGTTCGTTTCTCTTCAGTCATCGCTGACAATCGTTAGCAATTGAAGATGATGGGATACTGATTTGGACGTACACCCCGCATCTTGCGAGTTCTTAAGAAGATGCATAATCACTTTCTCCCAATACTCAAACTTTTTGGTGATAGCTTCAGCATCAGCTTTGAAGTTCTCAGCGTTAGTTTCCAGTCGCTTCATAGCTCCCGGAAGATTGTCCTCGGCGTCTTCCAAATCGCTGAGTAAATCGATGATGTAGGCGATGGTGCCCTCAGGCGCAATCATGCTGCGAGCGACACTCTGGAGGTTGTTCATACGTTTCTGCGCATCAAGGAAAGCAAGTCTACCGATGTCCGCACAGTGCTGTAGATTTGTACGAAAATACTCTGACCTTCACTTCCGTTAGCCATTCATCTTAGTGCGGACAGGATACTTACGGGAGCAGACCGATGATTTTCCCAGTCTCATCCGTGATCTCCTTGTCCCTCACCTTGATGTTGGCAGCCTCGCGCACAGCCGCCGTTTTGAGACACAGAGCCATGATGGAGATGGCATTCGGGGCATGCGTGAGGGGCTTTGCCCATTCATTGCTCATGAGCAGGTCACTTGCCTTGATGGTTTGAACGACATCTCGACATGACATTTGAAGGGCGAGAGCATAGTTAGCTCGCTGCTGGGCTTTGTGATCATAGTCGGATTGACCAACCCCAAAGGCAGATGGCTGACGAAAGTCCTCCTGATGAGACGGATAGTCTGAGCGGCTGGCTGCCTTTCGGCCTTGATCAAAGGTCATGATTTATTATAAAGATGTAGTGGTTTCAAGGAAATGATAGCTCCGTGGATTTGATGGGCTCATAATTTCAAGAGAAGATTCTTCCTTTTATCACGAGATGGCTTTGGATATGCGGCTCTTGGACAGTGATTCGCCTCGTTCGCGGTTCGCATACGCTCGGACCTCAATTTGTATCAGCCTGGTGTCGAGTCTAGGCCAAAAAGTCAGCCCACCCAATGCAAGCCCTGAGAGATATCACGTACTGCACACTCCAGAAATGCTTGACAATGTCACCAGTACCTCAATTTTTAAGCAGTGACACAAACGATAACAGGTATACAGCAACTTTGAATTTGGTTCCGGCTGAAACATTAAGGCATAGCTAACTTTCCGTTCTGCCAGCTCGATGCATGTGAGCTGGCAGATTCAGCTGAACCGGGAACAAGATATCACAGTGTCCGTATAGTACCGGACTGTACAAGTGATTCGATTCAGAGGTGTTTGCTTGAGCGATCGCGTTGAATTCACAGATGCAAGGGTTTTAGTCTTGTGGATTGTACAAAACGCCTGTGCAGTAGTTTATCCAGCATGGTTGGCGTTGCTGCACGGGCGTTTTGTCTATCCAATCAGCTACACGCAAATCAAAACGAACCACTCCCCCTCCATGAAACCGTCAAGCTATTGACTGCCATGATGTTGTCTACCTTGCACCGAGACTTGCCAAACTCAGCCGCATTATGCAAGGTAGTCAATGTTCGTATCCCTACGTCTGCGAAGCCAATAAACACTTCGATTACCTACCGAAATCACGCGCGTCCGTGCCACAACTGAAGCCTGCAATGTTGTGGCGGTCTTCAATTTGCGACGATGCCCTGGTGGTCTAGAGGTAGCTAGTTACTGGAATGAATACGTACTTAGCTGAAATTGAACCTTATCAAATATTGAGTCACTAGAGCCGGCATGCCAGTTCTTCTAATAGTCCTTTATATCAAGCCATACTCATTGTCCCTGTCAAGCACTTTGCAGGCTCTCCCAGTCGACTTACCTCATATGCATGCCCGTTAGTACCTTGATTTGCCTGCATCAACCCTTTAACAATGGACAGCCTTTCCAATAACGTCTCCAATATTCAGCACTCACTTCAGTCCGCCAAGGAGCGACTCAGTTCTCTTGATGCCACTTCAAAGAATACTGTCGCTGTAGAGGTCGCTACAGTTCGCTCCTCTCTTCAGAACAGTCTGAGGAAAGCTCAGCACGCCAAATTACAGATGAGTTCATTCCTATTATTACTTGAAAATGTTGAAGATCCAACGACCGTCAACATGGCCCCTCAAATTTCTTGGTTGGGTCGATCTCTAGATGGCATTGCTGCTTCTATCACCCAAGCTGAGGCATCAGCAGATAGTGCGCTACAGTCCACCATGGACTGCTGCTACCAGGTGATGGATGTCGGGCGAGATGTTGAGACCCAGGATGATCTGCTAGATGAATGCCAGTCGCAAGCAAAAGAACTCGCTAGCCAGGCAGAGAGTTCTCTGACCTCGAGCGAAGCAATTCTGGCGCAGACACAAAGGGATGCTAGTGCCAAAGAAGAGGAAATTCGCATCAAGACTCGCCAGGCGAATGAGAAGAGGACTAGGAAGACAGAGCTTGATCGTGAGATATCTCAAAAGAACGGGCAAATTGCAGAGACACACAGGCGACGTGAGAGCAAGAAGGAATCGGCAGGCGTAGGACTGGTATGTCCTCAAATTTGCACGTCCAAGAGACTCGTCTAATTAAAGACAGATTTTGACCGGAATCGGCCTCATGGCTGCACCTTTCACTGCAGGGGCATCATTGGGACTAGCAGCAGCCGGAGCCGGATTTGCTGGGTTAGCAGAATGCACAGATTATCGGACAGAAAGCTAACATGCCATAGTTACAAGGGCGTTCGTGTATCGGACCTCAAGGACGAGATTGTCGCCCTTCGATCCAGGGTATCCACGTTGAATGGAGAGATATCCCAAGATCAGCAAGTAATCTCAAGCCTCGAGACTGAGCAGCGCAACTTGCAAAACCTAGTCTCGCAGTACCAGCGCGATATTTCATCCCGCCGATCAACGCATCAACTCTACCAGAAGCAAATCTCGGAGGCTAACCGGGTAGAGAACGACATCAAAACGCTCAAGGGTGTTGCAGAAGCAACCATCTCCAACATCAACGACGTCAACTCCGAATTGCAGGATGTAAAAGAGTGTCTGGATGAATGCAGCTCTCTCTTACAGGCCAAATCAGTTGACTTGTCGACCTCGGCGACCTCTATTGATTGGATCATTGGTGCGGTCGGTAGGTGCACTAGGAAGTTTCGTGCAAAGGAGTTTGAAAGGCAGATAACGCTTATGCAGCAGGTTGCTGAGGTGCTTGAAAAAATTGAACAGGAAGGCCAACTACTATTGTCGAGCCAGAATATGGCTTTCCTAGATGCCAAGCCTTGGGATGACGTGAAAACCCCAATCGTGGAGGAACATGAGACAATTCCTGAATTGATTTATATTAGGTAGTATGGGTAATATGCACCAGATGGAAAATATCACTTATTGGACTCTGACATAGAGCAAGCAGTCGTGTTTCTTGCACTGGTAATCACAATGGATACGCGGCCTCAGACTTGCTCCAATTTCTGTAGTCATATTGCAGGAACCAAGTTCCAAGCTCCATCTGCTGATTCAAGCTCTCAGCTACACGTCCCAACTGTAACATATTGCAGGCTTTACGTCTACATGTACGGCTTCACCTGCTCCATGGTCCAGTCCCAAAACTTGCTCCCGAGCTCTGGTTCTACAAAGTCCTTTCGAATCTTCTCAACCTTACCAAAGGGAGACACTATTACAGTCAGTATATGCCACGAAAGGTAGAGGCTTCTTACCCCATCCACCGTTGTTCTCTTCCGTGATGGTATCACTCAGCCCCGCAAAAAGCTCAGTGTAGGCGCCATTAATAGGATCCGATGAGATTAGTTTCTGGGCACAAGTCAGCCTGAGTATCGAAGGAGATAAGGTATACGTACAAACATGGCGAGTTCCATTTTGGACATGTTTTGCTGAAGGTTGGTGACAAAGTTGCCGGGGTTGAGGGCCTATAAGGTCAGAAGGATCGATAAGCGGCGGGCAACTTACAAGACTGATGATGCCGGTGCCAGCGGTTCTTCGCGAAAACTCGGCCGAATGGACCACGCTGGCGGCTTTGCTGCGCGAGTACTTCATCCACGCGCCCTCCTCGCGGTGGTAATCCATGTTTGTCAGATCTACAGCCGGATTCGGTGCAGCATCAGCAGCGCTGGAAGCGACCCAGACAACGCGGACAGAGTTGGGCGCCGATCCGGATGCCGCTGCAGCCTCGAGTGCAGGACGAAGCAAAAGGGTGAGCAAGAAATGCGCAATATTGTTCACACCATATTGGAGTTCGTAACCCTGCTTCGTCTTGGAGCCTTCGGGTGGGATCATAACGCCTGCGTTGTTCCACAAGACATCTAGACGACTCTCCCTTTCTAGAAATTGAGTGGCAGCCGGTTTGATTGTAGATAGGTCATCCAGCTCGAGGTGAAGAAAGTGGAGTTGGCCGGTGGAGGAGGGATGCGCGGATGTGATCTCTTGGATTACTTCTTCGGTCTTGCTTTGAGAGCGCGCAGCTAGGTAGACTTTGCCATTGTGTTGATAGAGTATATCAACGAGGAGCTTGCCTAACCCACCCGATGCGCCGGTGACGAGGAAGACCTGTATTGATTAGTGCCTGCTGGGTGTAACTGTTGGCAGAAGACGTACCTTGCCCTTCTGATCGGGGAGATTCTTTTCTGTGAGACGTGGCTTATTAGGGACCACAGTGCTGCAACGCATTCCAAAGTTGAGACTCATTTTGGTGGTAGATAGAACAGTTGGCGGTAGGCAGAACAGTTGGTGTCAGGGTTGTAGGTAACAGGGTTGTCATATGGGAAAGCTGGTTCAAATACATTTTCGGTCACAATACATCGCTAAAGTGGCGTTCTCTATGTCAATCGTCTAACTACTTGAAGATTAAGGTTGGAGCCCCGGACGCTGCGGTAAGCCACTGATGACTAGTGTCGCGGGAATGCGGCCGCATGCCAGTGCAGAACATCAGGGAGGGAGGCATAGATCTTTTGCGTGAAATGACGTCAATCTTCAGCTTATTTGTCTATTCTGCCTAGGAGGGAAAAAGCTAATGTGTAACTTTTATCGAGACGCCGAGATCTATCTCACCAAGTGGCGAGGCCTTGATGACCTCAGGTCAATCAATCTTCAGTTTATTACTTCATTGTATAGAAACCAACTAACGTGAATAAATTAGGAAAGAAATTAGAGCCTTTCTAGCAGCTACAAAAAGACATTACCATTGATGATTTATACAGTTTCGAAGCTCTCAAGGCCTTGTAGTTGGAAAGTATGTAAAAACATTATTCACGTATTTATTAAACAAGTGATCAAGACATATCGCACGTTAGACTTCAAGACTCCATAGATCTAGTATTATAAATATGCATTAAAGCTTCTCTCCCTCAAGCTCCTTCTCAGTCCAGTCCCACAACTTGGCAGCAAGCACTTTATCGTTGGTATACGGCTTACCCAACCCTGTTCGACCGATGGGCTCGTAGTACGTGCCCGAGACGACATCCTTGGACGTAGAAGCCCACAACTGGTTCAGAGTGCCTGTTGGGACATCTACACCGATGAAGAGAGTTGTAATTTTCCACGCTATACGCATGATCCAGCTGTTGTCGCTCATGGTGTTGGCCAGGTTGGTGGTCACCAAACCGGGCTGAAGCGAGGCAGTCGTGAGCTGGGGATAGCGTCTGGCAAGTTCTTTGGCAAACAGAGCGTTGGAAAGCTTGCTCTGTCCATAACGTGTGATGGTACCCATCTGAAGAGCCTGTCCCTTGAGAGTGTCGAACTTGATGCCCTCGGGGGGTGCATACTGATGGGCAGATGAAGCAAGGACGGTGACACGAACATCAGCACCCTTTTCTGCAGTTTGGAGGAGTGTCGGAAGGAGGAGCTTGGTCAGAAGTGCGTGGCCCATGTGATTGGTGCCGAATTGTATCTCGTACCCATCATCAGTTGTCCCGGGCGGCACAGACATGATGCCTCCGTTGAGCAGGAGAATATCTAGCCGGTCGGATTCCAGGGTGAATACCTTGGCTGCCTCGCGGATCGACTTGAAGGAAGCGAGGTCCATCTTGACGAATTTGATGGGCGCTTCAGGAACCTGCGCTTTGATGTCGCTGATGGCTTCCTTGGCCTTTGCTTCGGAGCGTGCTCCTAGCCAGATCTCTTTGGGGTCGTGCTTGGCAAACTGTAGGATCGACTCCTTTCCAAGACCGCTGTTTCCGCCAGTCACCAGGATGACTTTGTCTTTTAATGAAGGGATGTCGGTGTCGGGATTGAACCTGATGCTTTTGCTTCCTCCGGAGCCCATGATTGACGATTTTAGGATGTAGAGATAGAGTTATCGATGTAGATGAAGTGATTGTTGTCAAGAACTTGAGTTTTGTGACGGTTTATTACGAACTGAGAGTGTTGCGTTTAGGGACGGTGGCTGGAGTAGGTGATGCTTAAGTACTCTCATCTCATATCATTGCGACGACTACGGCCGCTTTCATGGTGTCGTGAGCCCTGAGCCCGCGAATACTCCGCAAAGTCCGCACTACTGTAATCAAGTCGTGTTCGGTCGACGCGGCGTCCTCTGATGAAGACTTGACCGTGTTGGGTATGGTGTGAGCGGCCGCAATATCCGCATCGCATGGACCAAGTGCCGCGACTAAGTATGCCCTGGAATGCTAAGCGTTCGGATCCTTGTTTGAGCCGTCTTCTAGGGCAGATTGAGGGACTTGGCGAATGAATCGTGGCCGAACCAACCGTACCAGGAGTTATATTCATGAACTCTATTTCATTGACCACCTGCATCGGACTTATCGGGGACTGCAAAAGAGCAATTGTGCATGGTCAAAGCAGCTCGACTCAATTGGAATTGCTAGGCTAGTATTCACTACGCTACCTGACCGTGCTCTCATTCGTCACCTCTGCTTGCAGCCTAAAGATTAACCTTTTATGCGGCAGTCATCCCTATAGTCTACGCTACCTGAAGCAATCCTAGCGCAACAGTCAGTATAGCCACGAATAGAAAAGTAGGAATAGAAGCGTTCTGAAGGTCTGTCTTGTTAATAAAGATCAGCCAGAAAACCACAAAGATTCCACCCAAGATAATGCAGAAAACCAGCCACGCCAGAAACCTTCGCTGAGAAAACCCCATCTTGGCATGCAGACCCCAGCCAGGTTCTGATATTCGCTTCGAGAAAGGGGGAGGGTTTCTCTTCTTGGGAAGCATATCAACAATAGTTGTTTCTCCTCTGCCCTTTTTTGGATCACGCAATCCAAATACCATCTGCAATCCAGCTGCTCTCATGTGAAAGTCGTGAGGCAAAGGAACAGAATGGTTATAGAATGGAGTAGTAGGGGGAGGAAGCTCTTTCTGGATAGGGTTGACTTGGTCTTTATTTTCCCAGATAACAAGGAACTGTTAAATCAGTACAGATTGTGATATGAGGGCATTTTCTGGTCTTACCTGAACAAAATCGATCGCAGTACAACGCTTCCATGAGAAGAGTCGACGAACCCAGCCCTCTGTACTACCGATTGCCTTGTTGACTTGAAGAAACAATTGTTCGTCGTCTAGCTTCTCTGCATTCTGAATAGGAGAAAGATATATCTCTGTTGGCTCTGTAAAGTTCTTCTCGATGCACCAGTAAATGTCTTTCGTATTTACATTTGTTCGGAGTACGGAGGAAATGGTACTTGTCAGAGCATTGGTACCGAGAGAGGACTGAGATGGTTGCCCGAGATTGGTTGGTTGCATAGAAGAACTTGGTTTAACAGCCTGCTGTGCCTTGGGACTTTGTCGTGTAAGAGGGAGAAGGGGAACATTATTGGTGGTCATAGGGAAGCAAGTCGCTTTGTAGCGATCAAACTCATCCCGTGAAAGACCTAAAGAGAGCTCGACTCCATGCCACTGGGAAGTATTAATATGAGACAACTCGTTAGCAGAATATGCAGAGCTTACTTTCCAAGTTGCCACGTAGCCGCCGGCATCCAGCTTGGGTAGTGGTTCACTGAGTGGAGCCCAATCTATTGGCCGGCCAGCCCATCTCTCAATTTTCAGTCTCAATGAATCTAAGGGCGACGGTGCCAAAAAGTCCGCTGGAACGAACCGAACCAGTCTTAACCCATCATTGAAGTTGATGTCCGGGAAGTTCTTCTATAGGATATTAGCCATGAAACCCCGAATGAAGGAAACAAACCTCTGCCAAATCTTCACAAACTTCAGCTATTTTAGGTCTCAACGCTGACTTGGCAAGCATGTAACTGATGACGGATTGCAACATCTGGGCTCGATAATCATTGGACGCCATTCGCTCAATAAACTCGAGAACCTGAGGTTTGACCTGTTCGCCATCATCGAAGCGAGTATCGTTGAACACGTCAGAAGAAATATTGTCTTCTGTAGTTGTTATGTGGTCGCGAAACGCCTCAACACCAGAGGAACCTCCACAGACCAGATATGCAAGCATCTCTGTAAACACACATCCCAGTTTCCATATGTCATTAGCCATCAAATCTGATGAAGAAGGGATCTTGATTCTTGCGCTCGTTTCCACCCCTGGCATGGGAGACGCGTTCCGAACTTCTGGAGAGTCATACAACCATGCTGACTGACGAGCTCGACTGCCTTGCTCCCAGGTCCTGGCTCTAGATAGGTCGACAGACAGCCCAAAATCTGTGAGCTTGAGAGACAGTCCTGTGCCTGAAGGTTCCTCATAGATAAGGATATTTGACGGCTTGATGTCGCGATGTGCCATATGAGCAGAGTCGTGAAGGTAGGCAACTGCACTCGAAAGCCCAGGAATCTGGCCCCAGAGAGAATCAATATTTCTGTTTCGAAGGGGAACTGGGACAAAAGGATCGCGAAAGAGACGTTTCAAGTTCGAAAGAGCCAATGGAAATAGGAAGTTGAAGTGCTGTGTCGTACCCATCTCGGATCTGAAGACAGAGAGTGTCTCTATCAGGTGAGGATGATTCAAGCTTTTCAGGCGCTTCAAGGACTCATATTCGGCCCAGAATTGCTCAGGACTTGTATATTCATGTAGACGTTTGACCGCGCACTGTAATGTTAGGTTAATCAGCCTTGAACAATGACAGACATACCTTTCGGACGACATCTCTTGAACCGAGAAGATGCCCATTTAATGACAAGCGAGTTTCTACTCCGAATACCTTGGAAGTCTCACCGCTTGCAACCGGAGTTGCGTACAAGCCTTGTAAGGTTCTTCCTCTCTCGATTGCGGCATTTTCAACAACAACAACCAAGACTTGATCCGGCATCGCATGAGCCTTGGAGTCCAGCGAAGGAACAACCTGTGTCATTGCATCAAACAGCGGGATTTGACTTGTATCGGGAAGCTCAGGCTCCTCAGTTGTGATTCGAGACGAAGACTGGCCGGAGGATGATCTTTCTTTTCTATGCTTTCCGCTTCTCGCCGATTTCTGTGTGGTGATTGTAAGCTCTCAGCTCCAGGTCCCAGGGATAACCTTACTCTTTTTGCCATTCTAAAAACTGGCGCCTCCCCCATAGAGGCCTTGACAGCGTTGTTTTCTATGACAATACGCTTGTATCGGCTTGTCTCCATAACCTCCTCCTTCTCCTCGAGGCTAAGATCTCGAGGAGCCGAAATCAGAAACACATCATCTTTCAACTGCGAAGCGATCAGTTCACGCAGCGGCAAAGTACCAAGAATGACATACAGATACTTCAAAGTCACCATCGTAAATGTGGTGAAGAATCCTGCGCAGCCTGACAATATCTACCTGATAGGTAGGTAGCGTGAACCAAATCCGGTTATTGCGATTCATCGATACAATATGCTTTCGAATGTAGAAGTTTGATGTCTGGAAGATACTCGCAACCCCGCAAGTAAGCCTGCCTGCAATATCCCTGCCTGCGGCTGAGACCTAATCGATGGTGATCCAAGAGGGATTATAAATAGTCCGGCATCCGAGGGTTAAGTGCTTGCTGACATCCGTGGCGTTGAGAGCCACCTTGACTTGTGCTTTAACGCATCACTAACGAGATATACAGGTGATCAATATCTGAGTGACAGACACCAATCTCATCAAAGAGCAGAGCAGAAGCCAATGGCAACAAAATACAAATCTACCGAGAATGAGAGTATAGGGACAGTAAAAACTCAATACTGCACTCTAAAAGCCAGCAAGCAAAGAAACTTGGGCTTATTTATGCGATACCAGAATCTGATTCAATAGATAAGTGCAATTTACTAAGTCATATCCAGCACAATCTGACCAAACTAAAACGTTTAAACTCCACCTCAAACAAGCTTGAGGTTTCCAACAGAATAACCGCACATCTGATCAGGAGACTTGCTACGAACTCCTCCAGGTCCAGTACCTTCGATCTTGGACCAGTCAATCTTGAGCCAAGGCTTCTCGCCAAAGTCCATAGCGTTAGGCTCCCAGTTAAGAAGGGGATTGTTTCCAGAGTCTCTCTCAACTTGGAGGGCCTGCTTCCAGGGCTGTGCCTTGGTAGGCTGGGGGCAGATGAGATCACACTCCCCGGGAGAGCTTTCGCGGGTCATGGGCTCGTCCTCGTAACGTTTCTTGTCTGCGTCTGTAGGACGACCTCGAGAATGGGAACGAGTTCTCTCCATTATACGTCTGCGAGTTGTTAGTGAGTGCTCTGGGGCGGTGAAGGAGCTACAACTTGTTGAATTGATAGTTTAGTCGGTGATTGAGTATTGAAGTTGAGTGAGCAATAGGTCGAACGTCGAGCAACTCGGTCTTTTATCTTTGAAGCAGAGCCTCAGATCTGAGCATCCAGTCAAGGTCGAACAAGATATCACAGACGTGAGAAATCCGATCAACAGTCGATTGGCCACTCCTGTGCATCCATTTCGCTGAGGGTGCTAACGTTGTCCAACCACAGTAGTGTCCCACGCCGAGATAATCAACCGGATTATCTCTGCAGTAGTCTCTTTATGGAACTGATCATGAGATCTTTTTGCGCCAATGATGAGGTTCTACCCCGCTTCAGATGAGGCTCTGTAAGGATGATCGGTTAGAATCTGCCAATCAACTGGACAAGAGCACAGCCTGATTAGTGACTTGAGACTTCGGTCCCGAGATTTCTGTAAGCGTGATTCTAAGTTTCAGATGCAATTCCATTCGATGTGGAGATTATGACATCTAGAGGTGCAGATAAGAGGCCTCCACATGGGCGACAATAGAGGCTCACACAAATGGATGATTGATCACGTATTCACAATCAAGACTGAATGATCCATTGACTTGATGAAATAAGTACAAGAGACATCTATCCAATCACATACACCCTAAGCTCGATGCTTTCCCGTATCTCCTCCGCAACAGCAGGGTCCTCATCAAAGAATGAAGTATGCGGCGTATCTACCATCATCAGTACATCCCTCAACGAGGCTCGGCACTTACACATGGCAACATCCTCAGTCCTCGCCAGAGAATCCATCGTCTTGATCAGCCAAACCTCCTCATCAGATTGGTCACTAACGTAGTACCACTTCTGATCTGGTGAGTAAGAGAAAAGGATGTTCTCACTCACGACGTGGGGGTAGACCAAATCACTTCGATGGCCGTCCCTTTCATCACATGTGCGGTAATCACAGAGTGTGAGGGGGTATTGGCGGACGGGTTTGAGGGGTTTCCAGACACTGCGCTGTTAGAGGTGAATGTACTCGGAGGGAGACTTACTTTATTATCCTGAAGCGTTGCGAGAGAATTGATGGGGCTTGGGAGCCAAAGTCGTGTTTAATCTTTGCGATTGTTCCTTCGTAGGTTTGGTCTGTACGTGAGTAGTTTATCAGGCATTATCGTATTGTAACCTACCATTGTGAGCAACCTTACTGGGTCTACCAATGTACCATTTCTCATCTTCAGGTGCAGAGCCTCGCGGCTGACTCTGACGGACCTACTTTCATTAGCACTGTCCAGACAAGCTGTGGCGACATACAATATGATCAAATACACAAACTTTGACGTGACTTCCAAGAACCTCTTTCATAAACTTGACCACAGCAGGATACCCTTCTTCTTGAAACGAAGGCCCGACATCAGAGAACTTGTGCTTCCAGTTCACCAATTGGAACCCATTCTTGTCGAGTGTAAAATCGGATTCATGGCCTCTGATGTCAGAGATCTGGACCCGTGCACTGGTGTTGATGACATTTGTGTTGGCGATTTTAGTCTGTGTGAAGGGAATGTTGGAGTAGAAAGGTTTCTCGGTTGCCCATTTCGGATCTGAGGCGTCGAAGAATTGGAGTGTTGCACATTTCGCTGGGAGAGTGTCCAGATTCTCGCAATCGGCCTTTGAGTTTGGATTGGGCATGATTTCAGTGGTAACTTGGTCTCAATTACAACATAACTTGCACTGAGAACTGAATAGCTTTGATGAATATATCGTTGAGAACTTCACAAAGTCAAAGTCAAGAGCCTCACGGATTGTCCCCGCACATGCAGTAAGCAGCCAGCCTGCTTGAGCCATCCACTACAACCTGCGAGTTCCAATTGGTGTCATATTTTATTCACGTATCTCTACCAAATGAGAGCAGTGCCCAGAACACCACCATGAAATGAGACCCGGAAGTCGCTTGTGACTCGCACTGTCTTCGTATCTGAACCCTCCACCGGATCACTGAAGCAGTGGCGGAACTTGTCTCGGACCGAAGGTACCCTCCCATGCATTCATGAACTTGAGAATCTTGGCTTCTTGGTCCTTGGCTGCGAGGACAGCGAGTCCGAAAGGGCGGCCGTTAAAATCCAAGTATCCGAGCGGAACATTACCAACGGGATAGCCTGAAATTATCAGTATTGCTCGTGAATTATGGATTGAACATACCGCTTCCACTTGCATACGCCTTGATTGCGGTGTCGCTTGATCCGACAATGACATCAACACCATATTCCTTGAAGATGCGATCCAATCCTTCGTCGCGGGCAACCTTTCGGAGGTGAGAGAGGTTCTTTTCGTAGTCTTCAATGGAGATATCCGATTCTTGGGCGTCGATCAAGAGTCCTTGGTCATCGTAGCCTGAAAGGTTAGCCGGGTCATCATTTAAGATGAGGACATACCTGGAGGCGTTTCGAGATCGGGATGGGCTTTGTTGAACTCGACCAGATCTTTGATGGAATGGATCTTGGAGTTTTCCGCCGACTCGAGATATTTGTTGAGGTCGTGCTTGAAATCGGCCACTATTTCGTCAACTCTGATCATCCTGCGCGGGGGGAAGGGGACTTACTCATGATGACTCCCTCACTGTCCTTCCCATCAAGCATGAAGCACTCAGAAGGAGGCGGAAGAGGAACATCACCGACATACTTCTTGGCCAGTCCCTCCATTTTGTCATAGGCAGCTTGGATCTCGGTGTGCTACAAAGTCAGCAGGCTCATGTAGTCAGTGGGTTACTCACCATCTGCTTTGTCGCACTCTCGACCGGCTTCAGGTAGTCCTCCCCTGGCCACCACTTCCTGAAGTCGATCGTCGCAATCGACAACTCATCCCAAGATCCCCCCCGAGTCGCAAACTCATCGGTCCCAGAGATGACATCGAGCAGAGCCGCCAGGTCGTATGGCGTCTTGGCCATTGGTCCAGCCGAGTCCATGGTATGACTGATGGGAATGATTCCAGACTGGGAAACTCGTCCGATTGACGGTTTGATCGTGTATAAAGCTGCTCGCGATGCGGGTGACACGAGGGATCCGTCTGTTTCGGTGCCGACAGAGAGGGGGGCATAACCTGCGGAGACGGCGACTGCTGATCCCGTGGAAGAGCCGGAGGGGTTCTGAACTGTCAGTATGGGATGTGGCGAGTCACGGGGTACTCACGCTGTGGCCATTGTTGCTGTCTTCAGGATCGATGCCGCCGCGAACGTAGGCGGATTGACATTGGCCGCCTTTGCCGGACCAACCACTCGGGAGGTCGTTGCTTCTGAGAGGAGTGAGTCGCTGAGAGTCAGTCTGAAGGTTAGACGTACCGGTAGTATGCCCATTCCTGAAAGGTCAGCGAGGTCACAAACGGCGACTGGGAGACTCACACTCAGATTCGCTTTTCCGATGATGATGAGTCCAGCTTGGATGAGCTTGTCGACAATGTCGGCATTCGAGGTAGGCGTCATGCCGTCCAATGCCCAAGAACCGCAAGTCGTCTCCATTCCCAGATCAGGAACCGTCGCGATGTTGTCCTGAACATATCAGCTTCGCACAACAACAGCGGCAAAGATTATACAGTCATACCTTGATCACAATAGGGATCCCATGCAAACGCCCCCGGACCTTGCCATCCTTTCGCTCCTTATCAAGCGCCTCCGCTCTCTGCCGCAGCTGATCTTTCGGCACCAAACTCAACATCGCATGAAGGTACTTGTCGTGCTTCTGAATCATCTCGAGGCTCTTGTCCACCAAGTCAACGCTCGTGAAGTGCCCATTCGTCAATCCGGATGCGAGAGTCTTGGAATCGGCAGAGAGGAGATCAGGCAGAGTGCGACTCTGCGAAAGAAAGGGCGCCATTTGACGGAGATTTGCCCAGGTGAACATGATGTAGAGTGTAAAAGTGACGAGAGAAATGAAGGCGATAAAATGGATCTGATGCAGAGCCATGCCTCGCGTTCTCGTGGTGAGGAGAAGCCTTATAAAGGTGAATGAGGCAGACAGATGCAATTAACCGATTCCACGTGATTGTCGGTGCAACATTCGCAGTGGCAGACAGTGAAATGATCAAACCGCTCATTATTCAAATGGACCTTTTGATACCAACGTTTCCAGATGTGTTGGGCAGTGCAGACTCATGAAAATCTCCAAATCTTCGATTGAAATGTCTTGGGGGTCATTGTTTGAGTTGTCCAGTAAAAGCTCCTGGACTGGCCTGTCACGGAAATCTGACAGGTATCGATCTAAGCAGAATGACTCGACTGAACAAGGCTCAGAGGGAGACTCTCCAAATGAGCTGAATGAACCAGCTTGTGCTTCTGATGACATAATGTTCTAAGCGGTCAGTGTGTTCTCAAATTCAGCGACTATCAAACTCACGTTTCGATTGTGATCTCATACAGAATCGACGAACAGATCAATCCAATATGCATCATCAATCTCATGAACAGACCCCAACTTTAATAACATTCACAAAAAGGCTCATTCACAGACATTGAGGTCTGCCGATTTCCCAATCCAGTAACATAGCCTTACATTTCCCTCATTGATATGTTTGGCTCTCATCTCATCTTGCTTTTCTCTCATGACACTTCATCAGGCTGAACCCATGCAACAACTGATATTATCTATCTACTGAATCGTGTCACCGATTTCCCAAAAGGGAAGACATCAGGCAGCTGAGGACGATGACGAGGGTAAGCACGCCTGTCTCACATTTGCGATCTTGACGCCCGATGAATCTGACCTCAATCAATTACCCCAAACTAATGCAGTCGTGGTTAATCCCTCTTCATCACCAGGCATGATCATAGGTTCAGCCCCAATAACCTTGAACCCAACAGACGTGTACAGCTTAATCCCCATTGGACTCCCAAAAACCGTAGCGACAAGTCCCTCGCGCTCTGCCTTTTCCATTCCGTATTTACAAAGAGCAGCCCCGCAACCTCTTCTGCGATAATCGCGATGCGTCGCGAGATTAACAAGGTGAAGCTGCTTGCTACCAAATTGGCTGAAATGCATGTCATAAACTTCTTCTACGCGCGACGCGAAATATCGCATGTGCGGGAGGTTTGCATCACGACGTTGGTTGTCGCCCAAAACACCGGGTTTGACTGGGTTGTTAGCTAGGATGCGAAAATTGAGGCTGACATACCTGGTTTGACACCAGTAAGACCAGAGACATCCCAGATCCCCAAGGCGACAATCTTTTGCCCAGCCTCTATGACAAGAATGTCATAGCTCTCAGGCTGTTTCAAAAACCCCTCATACTCGACCCTGGTCCACTTCCACTGATCTTCAGGGTATTCATGTCGATATGGGAATCGATAGTCTCGTTCTGGATCATCAGGAAAGGCTTCAATAGCAAGTTTTGTGATGCCGTCCAGGTCATCAATCGTAGCTTGTCGCATACGGAGTTCTTGGTCGATTGTTCGCTCCATGGTTGTTGTAATTCCCACTGTGGCTGGTTGATTCGTCTTTAATGGTGGTTGCCATCAAAGGTTTACCGTCTGAAAAGAGTAATCGGTAGGTGAGATTGCAGATCTTTACTCTTCATGGTAGTCGGTAGAAACAACGTCTGACAAGTCACGCCAGCTCGGGATCCATGCCTGATATGGAAATCGGTAGAGGCCCTGAATATTTAGCTCCCTACCCCACAACTTTATTGCGTGGATCTTTTGTACCGATTACTGAATTAAGCAAAATGATTGAGAACGGTAGGTCCTTTTGTCTGTGTTCGTGTTTGGCTTTGCTGACTGTGGTAGTGGACTGGTTTGAAGTGATTGACAATCTGGAGGAGGATTTGTTTGATGGTGACGACTGGCTGTCGGAGCTTTTACGCGAGGAACCCAAGGATGGCGTCAATGTTGACGTGGAACCCGTGGAGAGCTCGGCGCCCGTGGCGGAAGAGTTGACTCTGGACCCGTCACTGTTGACTCTTCCGACTTACACGAATTATCCCCGCAGTTACACTCAGACATTTGAACCTCGTGACCTTCCGATGAATCATGTCTTTCCGTTGACCCTGCAACAAAGTGTCTCTACAGAAGATGAGATACGATTCACGCCGAGCACCAACTCCATCCTAACTCCATCTGGGTCAAGTGCGCATTCTCAGAGTCCCCCAAGAGCAGTGAAGACTCAGAAACGCAAGTCAAGACCAGATCATAAGGCGGACCGATCAGATGTTTTGACCACAGATCTTGTAAGATGCCTGAATCAGTGTTGTTCTCACTAACTCTTCAGGCTCCCAAAACAGAGTATAAGCATGATCAGGGCGGTAATCTTCAGGGCGTATTCACTGTGTCTGGACTGAATACTAGGGTTAGAGGTCCATTCACCGAAGAAGCCCGAAAGGCCACTGCCATTGCGAGAAAGAGAGGTGTTTGCGAAAAGTGTCGCGGGATGAAAGTTCGAGTAAGTTGTCCGACATTTGCTTGAGCCATACTGACTAGTCAGTGTATAATGCCAGAAAATCCATATGAACCGTGTGTCAGATGTTCAAGGCTGACGATTCTGAAACGTCCATGTATCAGAGTCAATCTGAACGAGCTTCCGTTGCACAGACTAGGTATGTTCACCAGACCTCTCGACCTTTACAGTTTCCAGCTACTGAACTAACCTTCCAGGCTCTACGCGCGACAACAAATTGTACGAATGGCTATCCATCAAGGACATCATGAACACAAAACTAAACATCGACCTCGATCGACATACAATCAAGCTGACCCAAGGATTTGACTGTGAAGTCGAAGTCACTGTATCCAAGTTTCAACCTTTGCCCGGAGACAAAACCTCATATCCATGGAGAGACTCTGCGGGAAACCAAAGGATGCTCGAGTTACCGCACTACTACATCGCCGACATGGATAGTCATCAGAGGGTCATTGATGAGTACAACCTCAAGTCCTACAAGGTGTACATTCAGAGACTTCTCAAAGGAAAGAGTCCCTTGATGATCTGGACGCTTCAAGAGGCTATACGGTTCTCGGAACAACACAACAGCTCCCTTGTCAAGGATAGTCTGCGGCTTTGGGCTGGAAGTCGACTTACTGAGTTACCGTGGATGATCTGCGGTGAGCATACACTCGGTCAGATCCCAGTTCAAGATCTCGAGTGTCCCCGCAGTGGTACGATACCGATACCTCCCATCATGGACACGCAGATGGACCATCTCGTCATCAAAAACATAATGACCCCGCTTCGTCAGAGGATTCTTGCAGGTCTGCAGACAAAGATCATGGAGAAGAAGCGTGAGAACTGGTACGAGATCTATCTCACGACATTTGTCCTTCTCAGCAACATGGAACGTCAATTTGCTCAGGTGTTGTACATCATCGACTGGTATGGAATGGAGAGCCGCTTTGGCACAAGAGGAAACTCTTCCGTTAGCGAGTCCTTCATCCACTCGTGCAAAACGCTGCTTGCATTCTTTCACTATGCTGGTGGGAGTCATAAACCGCTTGCGCTGGATTGGAAGGGTTCGAAAGCGCCTCTTGGGATCATGACGCAGCAGCAGGCTGAGTATTTGGACAAGACGCAGAAACAGATTGATCGTGAAGGTGAGGGCTTGACGGGGTTGAAGACGGAGTCGATTTATGAGAGGGATATGTATTGGTGTCATCAGTTGCTGCTGGGGGATTGCAAGGTGGATGAGCAGAATGATCGAGAGATTGATGAACTGAAGGAGGAGGACTACATTTTTCACTGAGATGGTATGTTTGGGTTTGAGGCGGTGTCTTTGGGAGAGCTGGAAATTATAAATGAGTTGGTGACCAAATGTATGAGATCTTTCGACGTCTGCCAATGCTGGGTGATCTCGTGCCTACGGTGAAATCCAGAGCAATTCCAACGCCAACCATGTGCTCGCATGATAGCTTGATCACTTACATTTTGTATAGAGGTATATTGAAGTTCTTCCGTGAGCTTAGAATTAATAAGTAGGGTGCCTGGTCATGGGAGACAGACGTTGGTTTTGGCCACCAGATGAGACCGTTTCTTGCCGTCTACATTCTATGTTAATCGTCAGCGCTGTTGTAATGGAAACAAATTGTGTATTCCCTTCGTTTTCCAGTTTCGCGGTCTTGATTCAATGGGATGTCAATTCGTAGAGTGGCCTGATGCGGCATGGAGGCGCACCTTCCAGATGTCCTGCCAGACACGTGGAAATCTCACATGGCGGTTAAGCTTAAACTTCAAGGGCCAATAAGACATAGCCGACCCTCCCAAAAGGGATATATGCCAATACTGCGAGAACTGTGAGTGCTGGAAGACGCTGGCAACGTGCCGAAAGGAAACAAAAGTACCTTGCCTCTCTACTGCGCATTCTAGGGGAGGAAAGAAGACCTAAGACCTTGATCCTAAGTCATAAAAAGATTTAGGTAACTTAGCATAAGTTTAGGATACCCTTTTCTAAGTTTATTTCAATACCTTATATCAAGGTCTGACATTTTCTTGCTCCCCGAAGGCCGACTGTCTATCTTCTGCTGGGTGTGAGTCCAGGCATTAGGCACAGTTCACGCATAGCGTACCGAGTATCCTCAATGGCTCAGAGGAAATGGTTCCTCTAACTCACAAGCCATACGGTTCAGGTTGTTGATTCATGGATACGCTTGTACATATGGTTCTTGTTCAAGAATGGCATTCAAGTGCGCCATTGATTGGAATTCTATGAGGCTTCATTAAACATGGAGGAAAGACTCAATTGACAATAGCTATTCTGTATATTCAATCTGAGCGAAAAGCTAATCACCAATGTCGTCAAGGAATCAACAGAAAGTCAGCATTCGCAGCCCTTCTTCAAACAATTACGACATCTCCTTCTCTGGGACCTCTGCGTGATGAGTAGACTGATCACGGTAAATGATGCTCTCGAGACCGATCTCACGGTTAATCTCAGCCATGCGCTCGTTATCAGCAAGGGCAGTTCCTTCAGATCCAAAGATGATGTCCTAGAATAGTCAGCAGCTGTGCTATTAGAACTGGAAGAATACGTACCATCTCTTCTAGTGACAGTCGCTTGGTCTCTGGAACAATAAACCAGATGAAAGCTGCACCAATCCATGTGAGCAGCCCGAACAGGATATACGTTCCGTATGTGATATCTTCCAGCATGTCTGGTGTAACTTGTCCGACACTGGCCAAAGTTAGCTAGCATAAAGAATACGGAGTCACGTCACATACATAAAGTTGTTCATCCAGTTACTTGAGGCACCAAGAGAGGTACCATAAGGTCGCGTGCTGAGAGGCCAGACCTCGGCGACGATGATCCAGGCACAAGGACCCCAGGAGTCTAGCATCATTAGCATCAGTCCCTAAAGGAGAGCTGGGCGTAAACTCACATCCAAAGTGGACGACAAACAGCCAGACCATGCAGATAGCAGCCCAACCAGCAGCCTTGTGCGTCTCAAACTGGTCGATGTTCTTGGCAAGAATCACGGCGATGATGAGATGGCAAGCACCCATGCCAATAGCGCCGACAGTCAAGACAGGCTTACGGCCGAGTCGGTCGATCCACAAGACTGCAGGGACGGTAGCGATAAACATGACGATACCGACGACACCAGTGGCCAGGAGACTGGTGGTGTTGCTGCTGAGACCAAGTTGTCCAAAGATCTGAGGGGCGTAGTACAGGACCTTGACTCTGTTAGCTGATTTGATTGACGTATATGCGAGAATAACTTACAGCGTTGATACCGGTCCACTGCTGGAAGAACATGGTGACAGTAGCGACAATGACACGCTTGAACATGGCCTTGGACTTGAAGAGAGCGCCAATAGCAACGAATTGGAGCTTGACAGTGTTCATTGCTGTCTCCGCTTGGAGATGGGGGAATCTCTCAGCCAAGCTTCGCTTCTCAAAGAGTGATTGAGCCTTGATCTCGAGGAATTCCAGCTCAATGAGTTCGTGGTCGGTAGGGAGATCTCGAAGGTTGGCCAGGACCTCTCTGGCTTCCTCTTCTCTGCCGTGGTGGATGAGCCATCGGGGTGAGAATGGCATCCATGCCATGCCGACGAGTAGGATAAGAGCTGGAGCTAGTTGGAGGCAGATGGGGATTTGCCAGGCAGCGTCCTTTTGACCCTCGCCAGTTCCACCGATGAAATGGCAGCCGCTGTCAATCGTCAGTACATAGATGGTATTTTGAAGCGTTGGTCTTACTAGTCGATCCAGAAACTAATCATGATACCGAAAGTAATGGCAAGCTGTTGCAGAGCGACCAGGGCACCTCGAACTTCACTATAACACTGTAAGCCTCTGTATATCCGCAGCGTCGGTGGTCACATACGGTGGAGCGCATTCGGAGTTGTAAAGCGGAACAATAGTGGACAAGCTACCGACGCCCATACCACTACAAATGTTAGCTGCGATCAAAGTGTCTTGGAATTACATACGTGATGAATCGTCCGGCGAGAATGACATCGTGTCCAGCTTGAATGGCGGTAGACTGAATGACGACACCGACGATAAAGACACAAGTAGCGATCAAGATACCATATTTACGAGAGCACAGTTCCGCAATGGCACCAGACATGACAGTGCCGAGCCATGCACCGAGTTCGAGAATAGATGTAAGCCAACCCTTCTTGGTCTGGTTCTTGATATAATCCCCCATGTCTATAGATGTCAGCAAATCCCCACAAAACAAAAAGACGAGTCTTACGGCTCTCAAAAGAAGGCATTGTTAGAATGCCCGAAAACATTCCCTGGTTGTAACCGTAGAGAATACCTCCGATGCAGGCAAACGCGGCAATTCGGGCGACCTTCCAGTTCTTGACGAGGGCTCGCGCGCCACTGGCACCCATAAGCGCCTGGCGCCGCTGGAGGGCGGCATCGTAAGTGCCGACAGTAGTTGTTGCGACACCCATGTTGACTCTGTTTCGGTCTTGGCCGTAGGCTTTTAAATGTAGAGTCGCAGTGGACTCGATGCAACTGCTTGGAGTACCAGAGGGAAAACACTGCAGCGACGTGCTGTTGCATTTGTATCTATATATGAAATCTTACCCGGCAGTTTGAGCCTTTGAGGCTGCAGGATAAATCCTTGTATCATCCATGTGTCTGTATTACCAGTACATGACAAGCAACGAATCAATTTCGGCTAATTCAAGAGGCATACACGATGTAACGGGCCGAATAGAAGCGACAGAATTATCCAATATCAGAGCTGCGTTTGTGATTTGCTTTGTTCCCTTGTGCATTATTCTCACTCTGGGTGAAACATTGCCAACCTCGCTTTTCCCCATGGGGACAGTTTTGCCTTTAGCCTGAAGGCGCTTCGCAACCTTGTCAACTCAGGCTAAAGGCGGGAAATGGGTTGATGGAACGTAAGACTGCTAAATATGCGCGCCTGTAGCAGCGCAGGGCCGTAAGGCAGAAATCCCAAAGGAGAAATGATACGAGTCGATCTGCGGGGAAAGCTGGGGAAGATTGGGAATTAGAATTCACATAATAGCCGACCCTGGCCCTTCGGTCGGTTCCGTTGCTGCCGGTCGAATGGATTTGGGGTAACATGACATCGAGGGCAGTAAGACGGGAGGTATATTAAATGAGATTTAAACTACTGTGCCCCGGAGCAAACTATTTAAAGGACAATTTCTGCCAAGATGTCTAGATAATAGCCGAGAGAAGGCGTCTGGGCGCCGACTTCCATGACCAGGGGGTCTCGGGCTCGGGCTCATCAAGGAGGACAATGCCAGTCTGGAGATCCATATCAATGGCCTTGACATACAACTTCCAGTCGCGAGAGTAGATCTTGTAGCCGAGGTACAGGGCGAGGATGATGGGAGCAGCGAGGAAACCCATGAAGAAAGACTCAGCATCGGGAGGAGAGCCGTCGGGAGCCTGGTGATGTTAGTATGATGAATATCAATTCACGTTCACTGAGTCAACTTACAAAGAGACAAGAGTAGAAAGTGGCAATGAGAGCAATGACGTTGAGGAAGACGCCGAGGTAGCTGCCCCAGACACCGAAGGGAGTCTTGTAAGGGACAAGGTCCAGGTTGATGCCCTGCGCCTTGAAGCCAGATCGCATACGGGCGTGAGCGAGGCAGATGGTGCCCCAGACGAAGAGGAAAGCAAGACCGGACAAAGCCAGAAGCCAGTCAAAGACTGTACCTCCGTTCTTGGCCTCTCCGACATAGGCCAGAAGACCGAAAGCAAGCTGAATGAGGACACACCAGAGGGGACGTCCCTTCTTGTCAATGTAGTTGAGGAACTTGGGAGCGTGGCCACGGGTAGCCATAGCCTGCATGGTGCGGGTTGAGCCAAAGGTACACGAGTTGGCGACGGACAAGACGGAGATGGTGATGACGGCGTTGAAGATGGAGGGCAGAACCTTGATGCCTGCATCTTGAATGGCGAGGACGAAAGGTGAGGCCTTGGTGTTAGCGCCAGAGGCACCGAGGAGACGAGGGTCATCAGATCGAAGAATAATTCCGACAATGAAGAGGTTGATGACGTAGAAGAGAGCAATACGCCAAAAGACCTGCTTGGAGGCAGTGGGGACAGACTTGCGAGGGTTAGCAGTCTCAGCGGCGGCGAGACCAACCATTTCAGTACCACCGAAGGCAAAGGCTAGAGTCGTTAGTCATTGTATTCTAGAAGCGAAGCGAAGCGATGGGAAAGACTTACCGGCAATGGTAAAGACAGCGCAGAAGCCCTTGAAGTTGGTGAAAGCACCAGGGTTGTCCCAGTACTTGGTGCCGAGGTAGCCCTGATCACCGACACCACCACAGTTGATGATGATGCCGAGGATGATGAATCCCAAACAAGCGCAGATCTTGATGGCGGACAGGACGAATTCGACTGCGATGCGTTAGTGGTGAGACGATGACGATGAATGCTATGCTATGCTTACCCTCTCCGTAACCTCGGACACCAAAGATCTGGACGATGGTGAGAGCGACAAGGAAGACAGTGACCCAAACAGCCTAGCGAAAAGAGTTAGCTAACTGAAGCTGTCAAAACGTCAAGATGCATATGCCAAGACGACCGGGCAATCGCCAAGCCCGCCAAGGCAGATCATCAAGAGGAGAAATATACGAACCATGTGGATGTCAGTGCGCCAGAACTCAATTGTCTTGGACGCAGCGATCAACTCAAAGGGAAGAACTGTAAGCCAGGACAGAGCGTATTCCCAACCACAAGCAAAACCCCAAGAGGGATCGACGAAGCGGACAATGTAGGTGTAAAAGGCACCGTTGACGGGGTACAGAACAGCCATTTCTGCGAGGGCGAGGTTGGTGCAGAGCAACATGACACCGATGATGAGATCTAGAACGGGTTGGTTATTTGCGCGACATGGAGCGGGCGAGAGAGAAACTTACAGCCTGCGATGATTAATTAGCATTGATCCTCGAGTGACGCGAAGGTTTGTATCAGGGCTACTCACCAATTACCAGCGACGCGGGACCTCCCTTGTGAAGAGCACTACCAGAACCGACGAAGAGACCAGCACCGATGGCACCTCCAATGGCAATCATCTGCATGTGTCGACCGCGGAGATCGCGCTTGAGCTGGCCCTCGCCCGAGGTCGTGCCCTGCTCCTCATCGTGAGGCGACGTGACCGTGGTCTCGTCCTTGGTCTCGTAATTCACCTCATCCTTGTGCGGTGACGACGACATGGTGGGCAGTGTTGTTACTGTGCGAGTACAGTAAAACAGAGAAGAGAGAGAAAGTAATTAGAATGTCTGTTTCAAAACAAGAGCATCGCAGCAGAACCTGGGCTTCCAAGTGTCTTTATGTGCCAAGCTCAACACACACGCTAGGCAGCTTCGAACAAGCTTAAGATAAGCTTCAGCTGCGACGCTAGAGTGTGGATGGGCTCGGCGGGGTTCTTTCTCGATATCATCTCCTCCCCCGAGAAGGGGGAGGGGGGCAGGGATTGGTCTAGACCCCTTGTCTCTGCTAATTAAAACGAGACATTCCAATGCGACAGGTGCTGCACTGCACCGTAGGTACTGGGCTGGCTGCCACACTCAATTGTCGCCCGTGTTTCCTTGACATCTCTGGGCGCTTCTTGGCTGCCGACTTGGCAATCTCTTGTCAATCTTGGCGATATGTATGTGTGTAATTACAGTTGCAACACATTCAGATCACGTTGCATTCGTTTTATATCGTGATGGTTTCATGCGTGGACCAATCTACTGGTAAAACTGCCCTGTCAGCGACCAGCAATCCTTCTGGACTTTTACAATCTGACCACCATACCAGCACGGAAGACAAAAATACGACCAACCCAACCTTCTTATCAAGGACATGGTCCCAGGGCTCGCCACGGCTCTTTTGTTGGGTCCAGCGCCACGCCCGTTCCAGATAGCGCTGGAGCTCTACAGATAGGGAGAGCCGACTGGATCACTGCTATTGGGCTGGCGTCCCCGACAGTGGCCACTAGCAGGGGGGAAACAGTCTTTCTCCAACGAACCTAAAAGACGCAGAGCTTCAGCTCCTCTTTACCCCAGAGTCTCTCCAAACATGAACCTGACAGGCTGGTCATGCGATGGGCCCTTGGTCAAAGGAGCATTAGCCTTTTCCGGTCTAGACCAAAGTTCTGACTGTCTACCATATCTGCCCCCGAAACTGCTGTTACGTCGCAAAAACGGTCATAGCTAGCGCGCTATGGTGCCATTTCTTCATTTCCCTTCCTCTCGTGCGGGCGGTTGTTCTAGAACACTTCCTCAGGATCACCCACTGCAACCTCGGACAGCAAATCACAGCCCGTCTACGTTATCACTATCGCTGATAGCTCCAAACCTCGGGCTCCGCACAACCACCACCAGCGGGATGCCGACCTACCGCTTTAGGAAGGTATCTACATACCCGCAGATAAGCTGGTGCCGGGCTTCCGGTTGCCAATGAATTCGCTGACTTATCCTACACGACAGCAGCAGCAGAAAACTTGGGGTCCTACAGTATGCTTGAGCAGACAAACTGCCAGGGGCTGAATAAAGTATTGAAGCCTATTCAAGAACACGAGTTCCCCTCTCCCGAGTATAAGCGGCGCCCAATGACCCCATGTGACCATTTCCAGCTCTGGGGGTTAACCCCATGTTGCTTAGTGTCACAGCCTTGACCACCCAATTTATCGTTCAAGACCATAAACGAGCACGATGAGAGGTGCGGCCTTCCCGTGATGAATCCACCTAGATTGCCGCCGGTATCCATCAGCGATTGCGAAACCCAGATATGAACGATGGATCGTGCCATGATAGTGATTTATATTTTTTTTGCCCCGTTTTGATGATAGCAGAGTTGATTACAGTCATCGAAACAGATCCCGCTGTGAAGCTTTGTCGTAAGATCTGATGTCCGAGTCGTTGACCGGCGACATGTCGAAATAAGGTATACCTTCAATTGAACTAGATCACTACTCATGCAAGCCAGTGGCGCCAGTACACCACGGATCTCACCTTGCAACATCAACCAACTGCTGTTTGTGGCAAGGGCAAGTCGACCTGACTTGAACTTGGAGTCACCCTTGTAGCTCTCCCCCCCAACCGAGGGTGGCGTATTGGGGATTGCGAGCTTCTAGCTCTTCTGAGAACCCCCAAATGATTGGTTCCACCATGATCTGCAATCTTCCAGAGCTTATACCCAGACTGCTCCGGCCAACCAGAGACAGAACAGCGCATAGTCTCGAATAGGTAGCAACCAGATAGTGAATATGACAGGCGATGGCTTCCTCGGGCTAGTTCCTAGTCAGTCTTACCTCGGATCTGACCTTCCCCTTTGTAAATCGACATGGGTAGCAAAAGTTCCTCCGATTCTGGTGCCCGGCTGCAGTGCTTATTACCATGGACTCTACGAAGTACGGTATAGAGGGTGATCATACCCTGGAGTACTACTATCGATGCAGCAGTCTTCTAGAATCCCTCAATCCTTCCATGATTAAGGTTTACGCATGCATACACGATTCGCTGTCAAGATCGACATGTGAGGGGGCATTTGCCGTGAGTTCAGCCGTTGTCAATGGGTGAGACGAGAGTGTGAACGAAGAGTAAAGTTGTTGACTGGAATAAATGGACGGCCTTAACTACGTGGTTCTCTCTCTCTTGAACAGCTTAGCGCTATTTAATATGAGAGCTTTTGAAAGATAAGGTGACTAACAAATTGTCCGGGGTCGCAAGCCATCGAAAGTCACGCAATAGGACACCAACAGGACCCCTGCCAAGCAAGCATAGGGCACAGCATAGTTAATTCCCCAACACGAACACGTGCTGGCTTGATACTGCATGTGACATTAGTTGCAACTAGCGAGTAGTCAGTGTCATTGTAGTTAGTGTCATTGATACAAACAATGAAATCGCTCATCGCGTTCAATCTCAGGTCTGTACTCTACTCCTATCTCAAGACAAGTTACCAGTACTAGATCCCTTCTTGATTTCCTCCCTCCAAGCACTCCTCTCCACCTCCGAAACACCAGGTCCCTTGTAAACACTGCCATAAAGCCCAGTAGCCCAACTCTTCCCATCAGCTGCAGCCTGACTCTCGGTAGTCTGAGACTTTAAATACTTCTTGGACGTGAAATGTCTCCTGTACCATTTTCCGTATGTAAGAAGATAGTAGAGTCGGAAACACAAGAACGCAAACTTGTCGTTCTCCAAGTCTTCAGGGTAGTTGGCGCCTAGATCCACGGCAGCTGCAATTCCGGACATGACGGCGACTTCGTGGGCGTTGACGAGAGTCCAAGACGCTGCGAAACGAGTGTGATTCTTGGCGTTGAGGAACATCATCCACGGAATGACAAACAGATAATGAGTGTAGCCGTGACAGAGTTGATGCCACCAGTCCTTTCGAATGATCTTATCCTCGGCAATCTCATTGTCAGTCCAGAGCTTGCTGTCCCGATCCTTGTTGAGATAAATAGTCTGGAAGACATGTTGCTCAAAGGGTACCTTTTCAGGGAATTGGCTCTGGTAGTTCGTGCAGTCGAAGCACATTTCCAGCTTAGACTTGTCCTCAGGATACATCTTGATGTAGTACATGGGCCGATATTCTGTCTTTGCAAACGCCAGACGATCCGATTGGTCAGTTCCGTTGATGTTCGCAACAGCTAAATCATCGCGATAAAAGTTCTCGTAGTGTTTCTTCATGTAATCAGAATCATTGTGAGTGATTGTAATATCGTCGCTGAATTTTGCTGAACCCAAGACCTTCTTTTCTTTCCAGGTGGCGGTCCTGCCAAGGACTTTCTTTGCCGTGTCAGCAAGACAGCAGAGCACAATTTCGTCGTATTTCTCCTCGCCGACGGGTGCATCGGGATCCCCGCCGTTGGGGTTATGATGATCTGGCATCGGGGTCCTCGGCTTGAGCTTCACAACAACGCCATTTCTATTCCTCTGGACAATTTCGGTCAACTCTGTTGAAAGTCGTACGGTGACTCCGCGAGAAACAAGATCCTTTCTCCAAGTCTCGTAGAACTCTGAGAATTTAGGAAAGACAATCATGGGCGGTTTGTTGCTTATGACAGTGTTTCTGTCGGACGGATACCACATTCCGTAAGTCGGTGAAGTACACAATCTCTCAAACATAATCGCAGGAACTTCAGGCGTAGCATTACCAGTGCCGAGGAACAATGCCGTCATCGGCAGAGCAATAGTGTTGGTGAATTCCTCAGAGAACAAAAAGAGCTTGAAGACAAGCTTCAGCGGAAGCAAGGCAAAGAAAATCTCAAACCAGCGCATGAACTTGAGAACGGTCGTCAGGCGACGAACTTCCTTCTCATGGCGCACCAGAAGTTGGGTTGGAAATACGTTATTCCAGAACGTCTCGTCTTTGCCGAATGAAACGTGCAGGTTGCAAGGGTCTGCGTGATAGCCCTGACGGGAGAACATAGTGACCGTATGATGAAAGATGTAAGATCCTCCTTGGACACCTTGGTTGCACCAGGAAGCTCCATGTCGTTCCTTGTCAATCGGAATGGAGAATGCTTGACCGCCGCAGTAGTCAACTGCATCAATCAGAGTCACGTCGAATTTGTCTGGATGTTCCGAAAGATGGTAAGCAGTAGACATGCTGTTTTTGTCAGTATCATCCAGAATTATGAGTTGAAATCAACTTACCCAGCTGCACCAGCACCTACAACCAACACCTTCTTCCGCCCATCTCTACCTTTATCTCCGTTCTGAGCCATCAGTCCTGCTCCGTCGTGCTCAAGATCAGTATTGAACGGTTCCTGAGACATAGATACCAAGATCGATCGTTAAGAAGATTATCGCAAGCCTTTGACAGACCAGGAATTTCTTGCAAGGACAAATTGATATATGCATGATACAAATAAGTCATGACGGGCTTGACTTTGCTGCTGACGTCAATGACTCAGGTGGGCCTGCGTCAAAGGCTTCACCGATTTGAGCTTAGAGTAGGGTTAGTATAGATCTTGACTCCACGCTAATCTTGGAGACACAGATTCTTCGATCTGGTGGGGAAGATCGATCTTGGTGACTAATAATCCGATGCGCATCCAGAGTCGTGTCGCGTGCGCGTCGCGTTGATCAGAACGCGCTGTTGGGTTGTATGGACATCTATAGATTCATGCTGAGGATATCTACCGTTTCTGGTTTGAATTGTACATGGAAATGAGAAAAGTCCTCTGGGGCTCTTCACTCACTACATATATGGGTATGTTATTGAAACTCGTAATGCTTACACGGTAACCCAGGGAACCTACTTGCATGCCATCTGGCGTTCCATCTAAGCGCGATTAAATTGCCTTTATAACTCGGAACTATTTTCAGACATACAATTGGAGTCTTTAACGTGCTAATGGCTAGAGTAAAGTTCCCATATGGCCATAGTAAGAAGCTACTATACGGATAAAGCTGTGCTAACAGTTATATACTTTATTTAGACCCTATCTGCTATTGTCTTTTGTGATGTTTCTTACTATTTCTTTTACAATATAAAACACAGTTTAAAAGCCTAGCATTAAGCCTTTATTATCCTATTCTGCTCGGTTGGCAGCTTGATCATAAATGTCGTTCCGAACCCGATTCGAGATGCACATCATTCACCAGTAATGCTAGTTCTACATATTCCTCTCAAAATTAAAATTAAAAACAAATACTCTAAGTCGCTTACAATTTTTTGCGCAAATTCAATAAGCGATTTAACAATGGCACTGATGCAGCGAAAACATTGGCATCCATCTAATACTGGATAATATCGTTACCTACCCTTGACCGCCAAACTTATGAGTCGTCACATTTACGTCTTGCAAACGGATCTAAACCGGAAACAATCTATCGATTACCAGATTAGCTTTCGTGCCGCTCGCCCCGTGATAGCCTAAATTGCTGCCTTTGGTTCAACGCGAGACAAACAAAGGATACAGCCGGGTTTAGGATGACTGCATGGCTGAGGAGAAGCTCCGGGCCAATCAAAATCTTTAGGGCATCACCTCATCAGTACAAAATGACATCAACGATCCTGATAGTGAAGACCAATGATGGCTTGATTAAAGTTGTACTGGTGTGACATGAGATTGCAGATCGCTTGAACAGAGATAGCGATGGCGAGGTTCTTGTACTGTTTATCTTTGCATTCCATCGGCAACTGAAACGTGAAGTTACGCAAGTGAATCCCTTGTTTACGAAAACCTACACCATGCCTCCCTCGGAAGAAATGTCCAAAGTAGACGGCGACACTCTCCCCTCATCGCAGGTCGAAAACGCACAGGGCTACAACTCCCGCAACCCCCTCCTCCACAACCTCGACGGCCTAACCCTCTACGAGAAGAAATGCATCCTCATCAACCGCGAGATCGACGCTCAAGGAATGGGCAAATACCAGTGGTACATCTGGGGACTCTGCGGCTTCGGCTATCTGCTTGATCTCCTCTGGGCTCAGGCCTTTGGGCTCGTGCTTGGGCCGCTGCAGCAGGAGCTGGGCTTTGGGGATGACGAGTCGGGGAATATCTCGACGAGCTTTAATGCTGGGCTTACGGCGGGGGCGTTTGTTTGGGGCTTTTTGGCGGATATTATTGGTATGATGCTCTTGGGTTGTTGTCGCGTCAGGTCCTCTACCTGGAGATTCACTTCCTTTGGTAAAGATTTGTGCTGACACTTTTTAGGTCGTCGCTGGGCGTTCAACTTGACGTGTCTCATTTCGTCGATATTTGGGCTTTGTCTCGGTGCGTCCAATAATTACACGACTTTTCTCGTGTTGACAGCATTTGTCGGGTTTGGTGTAGGAGGAAATATTCCCATCGACACGACAATTACTCTCGAGTTTATTCCCCAGGTACGTTGATCAGGTTCGGCAGAGGCACTTAGCTAATCCTGATAGAACAAACGCTTCCTCTTGGCTTGTTTGTCCGTCTTCCAACCTATTGGAGTCGTCCTCTGCAGTGCCATCGCCTTTGGCTTCATCCCCGTCTACGCATGCTCCCCCAACTTCTCCGAGCCTGACCCTCTGCTATCATGCAACAATGCTGAGGCAGGAGAAGCATGCTGTTCCCGCGGTGACAACATGGGATGGCGATATCTTCTCTTCACAATTGGCGGCATCACTCTAGCCATCTTCATCCTTCGCTTTTTCGTCTTCAACTTTCGTGAGACTCCAAAGTATCTCATCTATCGCGGCCGTGACGGCCAGGCAATTGAGACGCTTCAACATATGGCCGAAGTGAACAAGAAGAAGTGCGGACTCACTCTTGAGCTTTTTGAGTCACTTCAAGCAGATGATAGCTCTCTTGGAAGTGGTAATAGTGCAACCCCTGCCTTGGGAGCGGGAACTAAGCAGCTGAACATGGCGTGGTCTCAAAAGGCTAAGCTTGAGCTGTCAAGATATAAGATGCTGTTTTCTAGTCCCAAGATGACGCGTCTTACAGTTCTTGTATGGTTGACTTATATCATGGACTACTGGGGATTTACTGTTGCAGGTAAGTTCAGCGTGAACATGATGAAACATTACTAACAGACTCAGGCTTTTACCTGCCTAGCATTCTTGCCCTCAAGAACGGCGCTGCATCCGTAAGTCTCAAATCGACTTACGCTGCCTACATCTACACCTATGCACCCGGTATCGTCGGCGTACTCCTCGGCGCAACTCTCTACCGCATCCCAGCCATTGGCCGCAAGTGGACAATGGTGCTATCAGCTGCACTAATGGGCATATCTATCATTCTCTTCTCAACGGTCGATACGCGTGCCAAGAATGAAGGTCTCTTCACTATGGAATACTTCTTCCAGTCCATGTTCAACGCTGTACTCTATGGCTGGACCCCTGAAGCTTTCCCAGCGCCAATCCGTGGGACAGCATGTGGTATTGCAGGATTTTGGGGTCGACTGTTTGGCATTGTGAGTCCATTGATTGCGCAGCATCTGTATGGACGCACGGGTGAGAATGGACAGGGAGATATCAACAGTGTGCTATATCTTGCTGGTGGCGTTATGCTGGGTTGTGTGATTACAACAGCTTTGTTACCGAATGACATGATGGAGAGCAAGGACGAGAGGTCGTAAGGATTTGGACTTCTGGCATTGCATGGTTTCCGCTGAATCTGAATTATCTTCATAGCAAATTTCAACTAGCCTTTGCCTACGTAAAATCGTACTATCAACCAAGAGTACTCTCAGTGGTATTGGTTCAGGGTACAGGTTTGAGTCACTCAGGGTCGTTGAAACGCTCAAAGTTTTGTTATTCTATTGCATTTATGTACTTGATTGTATTTAATTCCATTTTCCCTTTTAGTCCTCGCTCTGGTAGAACTGAGGAAGCTTAAACAGCTTCTTGGCGTTATCCTTTCCAATCTTTCTCTTATCAACATCATTAATAGCCAGACCATCATACCACGTGCAAGCATCTGAAAAGTTCTCGAAAGGATAATCGATAGAGAACAGAATACGATCAGCTCCAACCTCTCCAAGACAGAACTGCAGTGTTGATGTAGAGAAGTGTCCACTGGTGGTGATCCACAAGTTGCGGGCAAAGTATTCTCGGATAGTCAACTTGCAAGACAGACCAAGAGGCTTCTTGATATCCTCGAACCAATGGTTGATTCGCCACATGTCGAAAGGAATATGCTCGCCGAGATGGCCGAGAACGATCTGGAGCTTGGGATGTCTGTCAAAGACACCGTTGGTAACCATACCGAGGGCGTGAAGGCTGACACCCTGGGCGAAGCTCAGAGGAGGACCAATGAGCCAGCTGCGCTTGGCCCAGAGCTTCTCGTGGATGGAGCCTGTGGGGTTGCGGGGGTGGAGGTAGAAGGGGACGTCCAAGTCTGTAACTGTGGACCAGAAGACATCCCACTCAGGGCCGTCGTAAAAGATCATGTCGTCTCCGTCTGCACCAGCTCGTTGAGTATCGTTGACAAGAGCACCCTTGAAGCCGTACTTGGTGACAACTCTTCGGAGCTCCTCAGCAGCTTCCTTGGGGTCGTGCATAGAGAGAGTGCTGAAGCTGTTAGTGACGTTATGGATATGTGACATATGACTTACGCAAAAGCACCGAGACGATCAGGGTGAGCCTTGATGGCATCAGCGATATAATCGTTGACCTCAACAGCTAGAGCCTGAGCCTCCTTGGGGTCCCAGACATCTTGCACACCAGGTGCAGTGTATGAAAGAATTGTGTAGCCAACGCCATGCTCGTTCATGTACTTGATGCGCTGGTCTGTGATGTCGTTGATCTCGGCAGCGTGCTTATCAGGGTCGATGGCAAAGAGACCAGCCCACCATCGTGTTCGCTCCTTGTGACGGGGGAGAGCGAAAGCTTCCTCAAGAGCAACCTTGCCGAGCATGATGAATGTGATATGTGTGAAGTGAAGATGATGGGAGAGAGTGAATTGATGATGAGTATGTTTTGTTATCTGGAGTTAAACATGGACATATATATTCAACTCGATAACTATAAACACGATACAATACCACCATATGAGACCGCATTACCCCGTTCCGGATAATGCACCCGCCTCGTACAGTAAATTCCGTTGATTCCGTTTGGACGAGCGGATAATGCACCGTCAATGCTAAACCTTAACAGGAACGGCATTTGCCCGCGGTCCGATCAGTCTGCGGGGTAAGATCGTCACCCACTGATTACGGTGGGAGCGCTCACTAAGGAAGATCCGAAGTCCACTATCGGAAGTCGGAAGCAGGGTCACGGAGCGACACATTATTGAGATAAACTGCAACGCACAAGCTTTGAGACAGCGCAATTCAGAATCATCACAAGATCACCTAACGAAACGTCAAAATGGAACAGTCGTATTCTGTGCAGAGTCCCTCGGATCAGTCGGTTCAACCGCACGTTATCCAGTTCCTCCAGGCCTTTTATGCCGTTTCCGACACTCCAGGGGAGACCGACAAGTATGTAGACATGTTTGCGAAGGACGCGACGTTTGTTCTCGCATCAAAGAAGGCTTCAGGCCACGCCGGTAAGTCTCCCGTTAGGCGGATGAGCAGCAATTGACGGTGTAGAAATCACCACCTTGAGACAAGGGATGTGGGAGGCTGTTGCGTCGCGGAAGCACACTCTCAACAAGGTGTATCCGTTTGGCGCGGGTTCAGACGAGGTCATGCTCCATGGTTCAGTGGCTTTGCAGCTGAAGAATGGCGGCTCGGCAGAGATTGAGTGGGCGGGGAGGGCCGAGTTGGAGAAGACGGCTGCTGACGGGAAGTATCGGCTCAAGTTTTACCAGGTGTATTTGGTGAGGACTTTGCTACAAATGAGAGATGTAATGCTAATGATTGATAGGATACTGGAGCTGCGGCAGCATACAAGAAATAGACTGATAATAGAATGAAATATTTGTCATCAATGATGTACAGTTGGTGCGAGTATTCAAGTGACGTGATGCCTTGTGAGCTGCCGAAGGAGTATGTAAGTCTGGATATTGCGATGAAGCAGTAGATCTGAACATCCTAATCTTCTGAGGTTGATCAAAGCGAAGATCATATGGCGAGATATATCCTACATTCGCGATGCAGAGTAGAGTACCTCTACGAGCTCAGTGACAAGAGCAGTTCAATAGTACATGAGCACCACTCAAATTCCTTGAGGATGGTTTAAGAGAGCGAAGCTTTGCATATTTGAAGTTAGATGCTGCTATTATGTATCACGTTTCACAAATACTTCCTGACAATGCATTAATCTCGGCAAAGTGAGCTTGGAGTTGAGCTTTATGTCGAGGACACAGGGATTGGCCTCTTGCTGCACCTGTTGACCGGTTCCGATCCCAATACCACGGCTTGTGAGGCTAGCAAGATTGATGTGTGCCTTCAATGCCGTTTCTGTAGCGTCTAATACCACGAGAGAGTCCATACGAGGAAGAGGTTGGATAATAGCTCGGGGATCAGGGTTTCCCTCGGCAACCTGCACATAATCCTACGTCACAGATATGTAAACTAATGAACGGGTACCTGACATAGACAGCCAGTCATATTCTAGACTAGCCCGCTGCTGTCAGTGTTAGACTTGACAAGGGCCTGCAGATCCCAATCGTTGCAAACCCCTGGATCTTGCCGCATATGGGAATAGTTGAGACCCTTGGAAAGCGGCCAGACTGTCCAACACCCTAGGTGATCCACCGGGATGATCGAAAGTTCGACCAGGGGTCTTGAAAGGTTCATAGTCCGGTGTATTGGTGTGAGCTAGTCATAGCCTCGATCTGCCTGTAGCAGAGGTGGAGACACGAAGTATGAGGAAACGAGGCGACAGGTTAGTGAACCAATTTAACATTTTGAAAACCGACTATAACAAAGCTAAGATATAAAAGTCCCCAACTCCTCTTTTCCCATTTATTTACCGACAATGACACCGTTAGGCAGCTCAAGTCCCAGAGGCAGACCGTTGAGGAAGCCACCAGCGTACTTCTCTCCTTGTGCCTTGGCCAACTTCTCCTCGATATCCTTGTACATATCATATGTGTTCATCTCCTCGATTGTGAGGACCTCCTTCTCGTTCTCAACCTTGTATGTAGAGATGTTCTTGTTGACAGAGAAGCCTGATACAGTTAGTTTGAATCGAAGTTATGAAGCATACAGTGACTTACCAATTCGCTCGTTGATGTTGTAGGCAGCCTTGGCAGCAGCGGCTTGAACACGGGTAGCTCGGGGAAGGCGGACCTTGTCGTAGACAGACAGAGCCTGCTTGACATCACCGTTGAAGTATCGCTTGCTGAACAAGATGCCAAGAGCAGCAGCATCCTCAATAGCCATGCATGCACCCTGGGACTGATGAGGCATCATGGGGTGACCAGCATCTCCGAGAAGGCAGACGTTCTCCTTGGCGATGTAGGGGTAAGGCTGGTGTACCCACAGACGCCAGGGCTGGATCTCCTTTCCAATGGCAAGATGTCCAAAGACTTGGCGGTCGAGCTCGGGGTAAGGCTTGAGGAGATCCTCGGTGGGGAGGTCCTCAGATCCCCAGGCCTGTGTGGTGTAGTCACCCTGCTCGCGGGGGAAGAAGCAGTAGTATGAGAGAAGCTTGCCACCGTTGCAAGGAGAGAGGACGATCTTGTCCCATTTTCCTTCTTGGCCGCCCCAGTACTCGAGAGCACTGTTTTGTGAGTAGTCGACGAGACCAGCCTTGACGGCCTCTTCGGTTGTGACGTTGCAGTGGAGGCAGCTCTGGTCAGAGGGCTTCTTCTCGGGGTTGATGCCGAGGATCTTTCGTACAGCAGAGCCAATGCCATCAGCACCGATGATAAGATCGTGCTTAGCAGTGACACCATTCTCAAAAGTGATAGTACCTGTGGGGAAGTCGATAGCGGAGCACTTGTGGTTGACCAGTAGCTTGGCAGGGGTACCCTCTCCCTCGCCCATGGCAGTATCCTTGAGCATAGCGTGCATGTGTTGCCTGTGGAACATGTTGTACACGAAACCCCATCGCTTCTCGTAGTCATCGAGATCGTACACACTGACAGGCTCGCCGGTCTTCCAGTCGCGGTTGATGAGCTTCTTGAGAACGACGGGGTCACCCTTGGCGACGTCGACGTCCCACTCGTGCAGCCAGCGGGTTCCGTTGGCGGCGCAGGATACTGAGGCGCCGACTTCACCGGCAAAGTCTGAGCGCTCGTAGATTGTGACGTCGTGGCCTGCGCGGCGGAGAGCGATAGCTACTGACATGCCACCGATGCCACCGCCGATGACACCAACATTGAGGCGCTTCCAGTTGGGCATCGTGGGGGCGTTGTCCTTGATCATTTTGAAGGTGTGAAGATGTGATATGGTTTGTTGTGAGATGTGAGATGAGATGAGAGGCTAAGAGTGAGTGATTGTAGGATGAGATGAGATGTTATTGTATTGAATGAGTTGATGATGATGAATTGATTCGAGTTCAAGTCGAGCAACCATCACTATTTAGCTTCCTCTCGTCGAAACGTTATCTACCCCGGATCGCCAACCATTCAGAGTTCATACCCGCCCTGCAACCACTATCAACAACTTGTACCGCCTGCGGCTGTAATTTTCGGAAGTTCCGTATTCACGATAGGTTATCTAGAGATAGCGGAAGTCCACAGCACGGAAGTGGTGCGATATCCGCTAGCGTCGGGTAGCGCACTGCACCCGTTTTACTGATAGCACCCGCGTATTTGCGGTAACCTCTGTGCGGATCTGCGGATCGTGGGAGATTTCTGGGGTAGTCACTTGATCAATTGTACCGATGATTAGCGGAGGTTGATGCGAGGTGTCAGTGTCGGTGCTGTCACGACGGTTATCACGAACAGCGATATTGAAGATGGCGATTGTTCATACAGGCTCATCAATTCATACAGTTCTACAGACAGCTAACTCATGATAAAAATGGATACGTATCCCATAACGATACATTCAACGTCTCCCAGTCCAAACTAAAATCCCCACCATCAGGTTGCTGAAACACCCAATCCTGCATCGTATCATCCATCATCTGACCTGTCTGAGCATCTGTAAATGGAAACATTGTATCTAGCATCTGCTGGGCAGACTGTGACCCTGCAGTCTCAGGCGGTGCATCCAGACTAAACAGTTTGGAGACGTAGCGGCTTCTTCCACTAGATGCCTCGTTTGCTCGTCGCTTGTCAATAGCCCCAGACAGAGTTGTCAGAATGTCGAGATAGTGCGCTGCTTGTGGACTCTGAGTTGCTAAATGCCTGAGGACGTCTTTTGCGCCTTCGAATGCGTTGCTGATGTCTGATTCAACGGGGTATTTGGCGAATATCTCCAGGCCGAGTACTAGTCCTGATGCGAAGACGAGGGCTCTGTAAGCTGTTAGAATGTAGATCTTTGTGGATAGCCAGTGAACTTACTTCATAATGCACATGTTCCCTTGTAGTAGCCCAGCGTTGAGAGCTTCGGAACATGTTTGCGACAGATACATCGCTGCATCAAGACATGCAGCGGCCAACTGAGTATGGGCTCCCTTTCCAAGACCCTTGGATGTAAGTGCCGAAACCAAAAACGGTCTTGAAACGAGCATAACAGCCAGATAATACAGACACGACACGTAAACCTTGGCAATAGCTCCGTGTTGTTGCGTTACTGTTCCTGGACTGGGATCTGCTGAGGGTATCTTGACCGAAGCAGGAAGCTCTCGTTTCCAACGTTCAATGTCTTGGAGGAACTGTTCGACAATGGCAGTCGTGACCTTTTTCTGGTCATAAAGCGTATCTGTGATATCGTTGATAATTGTGGAAACTCTGTTGGACGCCATCAAATGCTCGGTGATGCTATCGCCCTTTTGCGCGACGTCATCCAGCTTACTGCTGCTATTCGATCGGATCTGGGCAGAAGCGGATGGTCGGCCGAGAAGCGAATTAACAAGCTTATCAAGGATACACACGCTCATCCATACCCGCAACCTAAGCCATTAGCCACATCCGAATCACTATAAAGGCCCAAACTTACTTTGCCTGGTCCTCCGGTCCGGGCTTCGCAGCATAAGACTCTCTGCTATGCAGACCCAGAGCGAGGGCGGCTTTTGCAGCGACTCCGAGATACATAAACGCTGCGTTTCTTCTGCACTCGCCGAGCATGAAGAATGCCATGAGGAGGAATGTGCGGACCATGTCTAGGTCTGGATCTTCGAGGAACCCAACGAATGCTTGGCTGCGAGCGCGGCGGAAATATGCTTGGCCTATTGTTCGGGCGCTGGAGAGGGACTCGCATTGGGCGCCGATTGCGATGACTAGGTCAACTGAGGCTTGTTTGAGAGGTGAGAGGTTGGGAGAGGGAGAGTAGCCTGTGTCGTCGTCTAGATTGAGGAGAGTTTCGAGTTCCGACGCGTCAAAGACGTGGATTAACGCTTCGGTCTGCTATCATCAGCATACAGTCGACAAGTGTTGGTGTAGACATACAACTACGTAATAAGACCTCAAATACTGCTGTTTCTGGTCTGGACTTAACCTCATCGCGCTCGTTTCATCATGTGTTGTAGCTGTCGGCGATTCAATCTCGAGCATGGTATCGCTTTTCTCGTTGTGAGAAAATGCCGATGGTCCAATTTGCTGCGACACCAAATTCCGCACAATCTGCAGAAACGAGATTGACGCTGCACCTCCAATATAAACTAACAAATAAGCATTTCATCGGCAATTGCGACAGGCTTTCATACCTCTTTCGCCTCTCGAGTTGAGCAGCATTCGCGGTGGATTCGACGCCTCAGTCTGGCTGTCCTTCTCATCATCCTGCTGCGAATGCGACGGCGACAACGGTCTATACCCCTCATCCGTCTCCATCGGCTGACTGCTCTGATGCGAACTCGCACTCATCTGCTCCGTCGTCACCGATCCCGCCGCCGCAGCCTTTGCAGCTTCAGCACGAGCTCTTGTTCTCGACCCTCTCGGAGCATAGGTGATGAAGCATTGCGACTCAAGACCGCGACGAACGCATTGCGTACAGGGCGCTGAGCCGCTGCATCTCTTTTTCGTCTCACGACACAGGTTGCAGGCTTCTGCTGCTCTTTGGCGTTGGTGCGCTGGGACTATTGGGCGAGGCATTGTGGTTTGTGGTGGTTTGGGGATGTTTGTGACGGGGACTGGGGGGGCATTCCGCAGAGATAAGGGCGATGAGAGGCCACCGTCCCACCGGCTTCCGATGGGGTTCCGTAGGTGATAAGCTTCACCCCCGAAGACTTGGTTAGGCTACTGATAGTGGTGTTTGCGGGGTAGAAGTGCTGTGTTTTCACTGGTTGGGGGATTGCGCTAACTGAAGAGCTTGAGCGTGATGACAAGGGCTCAGAGATACCGAGAAGCCCGATTGAGTGGAGTCATGACTGGAGAGGACCCTTGAGTCTCTTGCTTTGTCTCTTGCTCGGTAGTCCAGTCTCTTCAGCCTTATCGGTGTCAAGCAAATACGAGTCCACTCCCTGCGCTGCCTGCGTTTTTGCGCTTGACGGCGAGTTTAGCCGGGAGCCCATCATGAAGAATTGACGTCATCTCCAGCTTTTACATACCCTGGAGCCACGAAAATAGGACTAAAATAAATTATTCACCGTTCTGTGACAGATTTAACGAGGAAGTAGCATCACGTTGAAGCCAAAGAGTGATTTGATGCTGAATGAGCTCCAGACTTGAACCAAAGTATACCAAGTGCACGCTCGGCTTCAAAGTTGAATTGTTACTCCTACTTTCACTTCATTATCGAGGCCGCAGCATCTTTAATTAGTTCCCATAATTTGGCAAACAGCTCTTTGATGAACTTGATGAGATCAAAGCCAGGAGACCATACCAGTTCAAAAACAAAATAGTCACCAAACACAACACCTGCTATCTTGACCCTGAGGGGAGGGCCATTACCTACCAAGCCTTGGATAGACCCCTCAAACTCGACCAGCTGGATGTCAAACATTTTGCCAGCATGGTCGACAGCCCACTTGGCCATGTCTAATCCGATATCCACTGCCTTTTCACCAATCTCAACCGCATGCCGTGCCAAATTCAGCTCGCTCGTGTTATCTCGAGCAAACTGCAAGCCCTTCTCGGCCACGTCAAACGCTAGAAACTCGGTACATGAAGCCAGAGCGTTTACTGCGTCCTGCGCTGTGTTGATGGCCCCCTGTGCAACACTCTCGCCGGCATCAAGAGCACCTTTTGCCGCTTCGAAGACATGAAGCTCTTCGCTTGCAGTTTTGGCGACGGACACTGCCTCTGACGCAGCCTCGATGGCAAGATTGTGCGTTTCTCGAACGCCGTCCAACGCAAGCTTGGCGGCGTCGAGAGCTACGCCTTTGACGTCTCTGACTCGGTCAAGTGCGAAAACGGCAGTGCCGATTGTGGCCTCAGCAGTGACATAGCCAGTGCTCTGCACCACCCACTCAGCGGCGTGTAAGATGCCCTTGACGACTTCTAAGCTCCCATCTACGGCCACGAGTGCTATCTCGAGAGAAGCCCTTTCCGCGTAGAGACCCCCGCAGTTGTACCACGATGTGTCATCAATCTCTCGGTTGACGCGGTCAATTGACCACCTAACATCGTTGACACTACCTTGAGCTCGTTCCACGTCGTGTCTGGCGTTCTCGATGTCCCGGACCGCATTGCCAAACTCTCGGTCGAAATCATTCCTTGCTCTCTGCAGGTCGTCCTGAGCCTCCCGAATGCTTCTGTCGCTATCCTCTTGAGCGTGGTTGAGATCAGACTGTGCAGATCCGATAGCAGCATTCGCGTCGTTTCGCGCCTCTTCTAAAGCCCTCTCTACTTCCGCGATGAGTTGCTTCCAGGAGGCTTCAGCACGGTCAACACTGTCCTTCAAGCCCTGGACTGTTTGATGTGTCGATTGCTTGACGCGTTCGAATTCTCCATTGACGCGGTCACGCTTTTCGTTCCATATGGCGCGAGCTCTCTCTAGCTCTGCAATCGCCGCATCGCATTTTGCCTTGAAAGCTGCTTCTTGTCTATCTAGCTCGGCCTTGACTGAATCGAAGCCTTCCTTTGCGGCTTTCTGAGCGACATCAATCTGCTGCTGAACTTGCTGCGATATGTACTCAATGATGTGTTGTTCCATTACACCTTTGACCGCAAAGTCTGCCTTTTCTAGACTTTTTAAATCTTTCACATTGAATTTTCCCGTTAGCTTGGCCTGGAGCTTCAACATGAATAGATCTGAGAGACGTAGATCCACCCAGAAATCGAAAGTGGTTGATGGTAAGAAGCTCGCTTCCAGGTGAAGAGCAGCAGATGCCCCCATGATAGTCACAGCGCCATCAATAAGAACGGTCTGCTTGTCAGAAGAAAGCACAATGTCCACAATGGGATCCGGCCCTGTGGCGCCAGTGACCTGGAGTGGCCCGATGTTGAAGGCCTCAATTGTGGCCAATAGCTTGATCATGGAACCTACAGTGCACTCAAATTTCGCACGCTTGCCAAATATGGTCATGTCGCCCTTCAAGGAGGCGCCAGGGGGGTATTCTGTTAAGCCGATCTTGGTGCCAGTAGAGATATACAGCTCAACATCATTAAAGTGAAGAAAGTCATCCGGCTCAGGAAGTTCCTTTTCTGCAACGAGAGAGGCGAACTTAACAAGATCTGCGACCCCCAGATCCTTAACGGCAGCCGCCAGCAACTGCTCCTTGGGGTTTTGACTGAGTTTCATGGCCATCTTGGCCTCTTTGGACCCGATGTTGATCTGTCCAGCAAATCCCATTTCTCCTGGCATACCAGTTGCGAGGAATGTTGAGTATATGATGCCAAACTCGAGAGCCCCCCCTCGAATCACGACTTCTTTACCGATGCCACATGGGTTTATCCAGTCTGTAATCATCTGAGCATATGCCGAAGCACCGCTGTACCCGGCTTTGAGGCCAAGAGCAAATGCCAAGGGATGCGGCTGTGTGTCGAGAACAACGTTGAGTTCAGCATTGAGAACTAGCAAGATGTCCGTGGGGTTGGCACCGAGGTGAATCCCAAGGCTCAGAGGCCCGGTGTACACACGGTCCCCAAAGGTGATTGTCCTTGCAGCAGGGAGAATAAGACTCAGCTTGAACTTCCCGCCGGTATAGCAAGCCTGGAGTACTGTTCCCTTGACACTGCCCTTGAGAAGACTCTCCAACTCTGGTATGCTCTCGATCTTTGCGCAGAATTGGACACCCTTAGCTAGAGGATAGTTGTGCTTGTTGAAGGAAGCGACTGTCATGTCATGGTTCATGGCAACGAGCGCCAGGTTTGACAATGTCACATCCAAGAACGTGTCTTTGAGGACAGGGCATAGCGAGGCAGTACTCAAGTTACCGGATGCTTCTCCATAAACAGCCCATTTCAGTGGGCCATCTTTGTCCTTTTGCGTAAAGACACCAGCTCTAACATCAATGCCACAGAAAGATACATCTCCGGATATAGCAAAGCGTGTAGAGCGTCCTCCTGAATCCTCCTGTGACTTTTTGCTTCCGATGAAGACATCGAATTCAGCATTGTGGATCTCGAAGCCTTCAAAAGACACATCAGAGACGCCACCAGTGATGGAGACACCCGTTTTGGAGATGGTGACACAGCCGCCAGCACTGGAGTGACCATTGATGGTGATGCTTCCTGATAGCACGATTCCCTCACTTGATACCTGAAGATAGATGGAATTGAACTTGACGTCGTGGTCGAATACGTCCAGTTCTCCCTCTCCAGTCAGCTGCTTGAACAAACCCTCTAGGTCACCGAGAGCCAGGTTACCGACATATGCCTCCAAGCTGTAGTGGTCTTTGGAATAGGTACCAGATATAGAAACTGTGGTCTCGTGCCAGACCATTTGAGCCTCTACCGATAATGCGAAGGTTTTATCACCGGAGGATAGATTGCTCAGCGTGGCGGATAGCAAGACCTGCTGCAGGTCAAATCCCCGTATACCAAAGACATCTTTCCACTCATCGTCTTGAAGCCTGACCAAGAGAGAATACGTATCGAACATCTTTCGAAGCCTATATGTAGCTCGAAGGGGTACAATCGATCCTGGAACTGTCATATTGACATCACCAAAGAAGCCAAAGCCCAAGGACCAAGGGTTGACGTCCTTGGTGCAGTCCACATCAGCAAAAGCCAAGACTTCGACACCGAGCCTAGTCCATTCGAAGATGCCGAGAGCTTTAAAAGAGATGCGATCCAAAGAGGCACTTAGGACCAGGTTGACAACATCCCAAGGGTCGTCCCAATCCCTGTATGCGCCGAGATGGGCGCTGAAATGAAGAGCAGGCTTATCCTGACCGAAGAAGTCTCGAAGGGCATCAGAAACAGGCTGCATGGCTCCTTGGAACACAATGTCTGTCTCGAAGTATGCTCCAGAGGGCAAGAATGGATCTCCGAAATCCTCAACGTAACAAAAGCGCAGATTGTCCAAGACAATAGAATCGAGAACGCCATCTTTGAGGCTGGGGAGAAACTCTCCCAACGAGAGGCGACCCTTAGCTGGCCTGACTATCTCAGTGTATGGCTGCGCCTCAGTGAGAGTTCGGTATATCTCAATCTTGGCTGGAATGAGGTTGAAAAGCCTGATGTCGCCAGTGAGCACAATGTCGATAGGGTTCTTCGACAGGGGCCCAGGAACAAGGTCCTGCTCTAACACCCCTGCTGGCCTATTGCTAGAGTTGAAGGGATCGCCAAGCTTCTCCTCAGGCGTGATTTGTGGAGTAACAAGGCCGGTAACAGGATCAATCAAGGCTGATTGAGGATGAGCTGGGACCATGGGAACAAACTCCCCATTCGACTCTAAAGTGACAAATTGGGGGTTGTAGATGTTAAAGTTGTCATATCTCATGAATGGGGCTTTAGATGCATCCTTTCCAAAGAGAAAATCGGTAGCCGTGTCCTACATATGAAGTGACTGGTCAGTTAATGTGTAGTGCAAACTCGGTAAGAACTATATGGATACCTTTGCTTTCTTGATGGAACGATCAAGATCTAGTCCCGGTGAAGAAGGCCGCTTGAGTGTGCTTGTGTCAACTTTGGACATCTTCGCATATCGAGCATCCTCATCACCATCGTCAAAGGAGTCTGACCGGCCACGTTTGGCTGGTGCAGGGGGGGCCATGGCAGAGTCCAGTGATGAGTCCATGATGATGAGTGTGAATAGAGCTTGTCGATGGACCAGTCCGACTAATAAAACTGAGCAGATTTGAACTGTAGTAAGGTTGAGAGGTTGAAAGAGGGCCTGTGTTCTGGGGCGATGTCAAGTGTTTAATCAAAAGTGGCCAATATTTCAATGGTTGATCCGAATGTCGTATATGAATCATATCCATCGGAATGCAACGAAGTTCGAGTCGAGAGCGATATTTCGAGGAGACCTGAAAGCATCGGAGACACCGAACTATTTGCTTGTTGCATACCTAGTCTCTCAGCCGTTCGATAGCGGAATAGCTCGTCGAATCAGCATGATAGTTTTGGTGGAGCTGGCCTGATTACCGGCTAGCGCTGTATGGTAATATTGGACAGGCATCTCGATTTGGATAACAGTATTGACCTGAAAAGGTCACACGCAACCTTGACATAGTATTCTGTGGGTTTGCACTATTCCCGGCCGAGTTGTTGGTTAGAGGCTTGGCTTATGTGATTCGCCAGTCGTTGGCAGATAACGCGCGGCCCTTAGCCAGCCACAGTCTTTCAGCTCAGACCAATCGTTCAAACTAGACTTATTAGCGAGCCATATCTAGACTAAGAAGATGCTGTTTTTGGATTTAGTTCCGGGAGCAACATATCACCCCCTGCCGAGTCACAAACTCGAATGGTCTGGATCTCCAGGGTGGACATGTTTGGCTTGGGACATCTTATGCGCTCCGCCATGATAGATAAATTACTGAGACTGCATCCCTCGCAATGTTGTTATTATTCTTTCACAGCTATACATCATTTGCTTGCAATTCCAGTTATCAGCAACTCTACGTCTTTCGGTTCTCTCTTGTTTCTTTCCCTACCTACCCCTCAAACCTCCTTGCCCATACATCATGAACCTTGAAAACGTTGGTGAGACAGCGAGTAACCAAGGTCCAGAGCTTCGCATGAAGCTTGAAGATGACCCACGTATGACTGAGGGTACCGAAGAACCCAGTGTTTATACGGCGCTGGGATCCTGGACACGGCTGAGTTTGGAAAACCAGTATGTATATAAATTTGAGATGGAGGCCTCTCAAGGTGACTACGTGCGAAAGAGCGTTCTTGGAGGATTTCATCCTTATGCTCCTCTGCAACCTTACGGCACGGAAGATTCAGCCCACGATGCATATTACGTGAAGGTTCCAAATGGGTTCCTCAGAAGCAACTTCAACGACACGTTTGTGGAATTCTCTATCGAGTGGCCCAAGACCAAGCAGGTCAAGGGAGATATATATGTTTCTCTGCGATACTTGCAAGCTCTTGCTGAGAATAACGTGGCTTGGAATCCGTAAGTAATCGCCATATTCCTATCATGAGTCAACTCGCCAATATCTGGGTCAATTTCTAATGCTTTCCCTTCCTCCAGCATACATGTTCTTGACTTAGAAACGAAAAAAGATGAACTCTGCGAATGGGACAAGAAGATCCAAGAGAAAGAGGAAGAATGGTTGAGAAACAGTGAGAAGAGAGGGAAGAAGGCGGCTGACGCGGCCAAAGTGGCGAAAGCCGAAATGGATGAGCTGATCCAGAACCGAAAGGATGATGTTATACCGCCAATCACAGCTCGAGTTAAAGTCAAAGCTGTCACTCCCGGTTTCGACTTCTCCGAGAGGTGCGGGAAGGCTCCTAACCCCGTGAACGACGTCACTGAGGAACAAAGAATCTACGGGGTGGCGGGTGATACGGAAGAGAAAGCTCTAGGACCATGTTTGGAGGAAATGCACAAGATGAGCAGCTGCAAATGGAAGTTCCGCGGAAAAGATGACAAGGAAATCGAAGAGCATGTCGAAGAGTGCCAGACGTTCAGGATTTTCGTAAAGGCCGTCATACCTTTCCGCGCCGAATCTGGGAGGCTGTGCTTTGGCTGCTACAGCCCTTTTCCAGCAGGCACAGAAAATGATATTCGAAAGCATTATGATGACAACCGCAGTGCGCTTCTGTCAATCCATTACTATGACTACGCTAGCATGCAGTGGCTCTGGATGGAGTACTGGAAGAGTCCTACAGCACATGACCAGCCAAAGTCTGCTAAGAGCCGCGGCTGGAGAACTCGCTATGATGCTTCACCTCTTTCAAAACCGCTCGTTATCTGGATTTTGCCCGGTGCCAGGACACGCTTTTACAACACTCTCAATAATGGGTTGGTGGAAGGGTACAAGAGATCTGACCCAGCGGGCCATGCCCATGAGGTCTTCGGCAAGATCATTGCACAAATCAATGAACGCGAAAAGAACGACGCGAGTAGGAAACATACCAAACTCCAGTTGGCACCGGAGAAGTGGGAGTGGGAATCAAGCCGCCACTATTGCCTTGTGAGTTTCCCCTCTTCCCTATCTTGTCATCAAATCAGGCTGATATTGGTTTTCTTGCTTGACATGCAGCTCTCAGAGGATCCTTTTCGATTGTACCAGACGTACATCCACAAGGACTGTATTCACGAGTACATGCAGAGGTTTAAGGATGCTGCAGATGAAGCCGACGGTAGGGAAGCGGAAGCAGTATCTCCAAAAGCCGATGGTGCGATGAACCTGGAAACCTCTGGTACCCAACAGGCCACGCCGGTAACAAACAAAGAAAGGAAAGATTTCATGCCCATTCGACAACTACCTATTGGGCTTGACCACAAGTATATCGATAAAATGAGTGAGTATGAAGCCAAGCAAGAGTCCTTTGATGATTACTGGCCCACTGATCCCAAAATAACTCCCGTTAAGAAGTCGGATGATCAAGATGAAGACGAGGGTGAGGCTGAGTACTATGAAAGTGACGAAGAGGAGAGCAACCCGCCCGCACAGGGGGAGCAAATCGTCGCCACCAAGACTTCTACTGGGGAAGTTGATGAGGAAGACACTAAGCCAATCGAGACGAAGTCAAAATCTACAAAGGAGATGGAGAAAAAGGCAGAAAAGGCTGAACCTAAGAAGGGCATGACACGCAGCATACACGTCAATCCCATCAATGCAGAAAAGGTAATCCAGGCCGCAGGTTCAAGGAAGGGCCAAAAGGACCAGAAAGCAGTTATGGGCTTTTCAGCATCTTATGTGAGTCCTTGCCTTATTCTCAAGCCCAAGACTGCTGACTGGTTCTCGTTCTATCACAGTTTGCGGACCAAGTTCTCGGCTGGTCATGGCGTCCTGGTCCAAAAGCCACTCTTAAAGATCGGCAAATGTCCAATGGTCTTTACATCGCTGAAGTAAGTGAACCCAAGGCGTGAGAAGGAGATATGAAGCACCACAAACTTTCTCTTCTACGTGCCTCCCTCTGGCCAGAAGGAACCGGGACTAACGTGGTTTGAATCACCAGTGGTTGCACCTGAGCGCATACTCCTGGGGCGGCATCCAGCAGGGCACCAACACTTCAGCCCAGAAGTCAAGCCAGACTAAAGAAAACCTCGTCTTTGGCACTTCAGAGGCAAACTCTTGCATGACTAGATACGAGAAGGCCTGGCAGCAACTCTTCAAGGACGAGAAGCTTCTCCGTGACAAGTTGGCAGATGAGCAAGCCAAGGCAAGCACGACAAGCACGACAAGCACGACAAGCACGACAAGCAAGACAAGCAAGACAAGCAAGAAAAGCAAGACAAGCAAGACAAGCAAGACAAGCAAGACAAGCATGGTAACTGAAATAGAAAAGTACGGCAAGGGCAACGACAAGAGAACTTACCTTCAGGGAGAGCTCAGTGTGGTTTGCAACACCAAGAGTGGACCCTACCTCTTTGATGAGATTGACACAGAGACGGAGAAATACGTTTGGAAGAAAAGAAACCCTATTGAGGAGGATTCAACACTGGCTAAGCTCGCTGAGGAATTTCCATTCCTTGCTTACAACATCCGCTACGAGATCCGACTCATGGGTCAATCCAGGATCTTGGCCCCCCTGGGTGAAAGTGATAGTGACATGGCTGGCACTGAATACGAGCTCCCAACAATCCTGCACATGAAGGCCATGTTTTACCCATTCAGTCGAAGATTCTACCATCGATCTGAGCATCTCCTCGACTCGGCTTTGTATCAGCACATGTTCATGTTGGGTGCCTTGAACCGATTCGATGGAGATAGAGCTTTGGCTGAAAAGGTTTTCGAGGGCAGGTTCAAAACAAAGAAGCTAAACGACTACAAATCCTGGAAAAAGCTTAGCAAGGCTGATGAAGAAGCTGCAGGGAAGGGCAAGGCTTTAAGAGAATTGGAAACCCTGAAGAAAAAGCCTCTCACGGAGGAAACAGCCCTCGACCTCCAAGATGCGCAAGTGAGGTATCAGCAAGCAGTCCAGGCCAATGTGAGGAACATGAAGAGTTATACAAGCAAGGCGGGCAGCATTGTCAAGTGGCCGATGGGAAACAAGGCAAGGAAATATATTGGTCAGATGAGTTTCGTGCCGAAAAATGAGACATATGTCAGCGAGTCTCAAGGTGAGGCGCATCCAGACAATTTCAAGAAAGTTCCTGGGCAGCCAGAGAGCTCAAGTCTCATCTGATCTGATAAGAGCACAGGTTACTATGGGTAATCACAGAAGTAGTTTAGTTTTTCTCAATTGAATGCCTTACTAGTATGTATTTTAGGTCGACATAGGAAAGTTTACTGCGAATGCTTTTTGCTTTATCTGTTGGTATTTCACTTACATTGGCCTTAATAGTTACAGAGATATGGTTTTGAACACCAAAGTAGGAAAATTAAAGCATTAATGCAAGGAGACTTCAGTGACGTTAGGCAGATCCCCAACCAACTGACATAGTTCAATTATGTAGGAGTCTCTAGAACACCAGGAAAACTCTGAATATCGGTTGTTCTCAGTACAAAACAAGACGATTATCTGCTTCATCAATCATGACATGTGAGATAAGGCCGGGCAAAAGGACCGAATCCGGCCGAATCTTGGCAAGATCCATTTTTTCAGCATCGGCTATGCCGGCATTGAACCGGAGATGGATTGTCCTTATCGATAAAGTGGGTCAGTTCTGACTCTTTCGCATTAACAATTTCATCCCTCATTAACAAACCATCACCACCAAAAACCCGAACCCGAAAAATGTCTGCCACCGATGATGGAGAACTTCCTGCCGTGTTTGAATCGGCCTCTGCTTACGACACACACTCAGACAGGGACACTGACCGGATAAGATCGCCGCGTCGTGGCCTCAAGAGGATATCTGCAGCGTGCCAGAGATGCCGCCGAAGAAAACAAAAAGTACGTGCTACCACATTCTCTCGGGTCGTCGACGACACAATGGACTGACTTTTTGTGACCAAAGTGTGACGGCAGACATCCCATATGCGGGGCTTGTGCTGCTGCAAATGTGCCTTGTGTCCCCTCAGATCGTCTCGTTGTCAAGGTCGACAGGGAATGCGAGTGCGACCATCTGAGAGGCCAGGTAGAGCGCCTGAAAGACCGCGTGAATGAGCTGCAGACACAACTCGCCATGCAATCGAGACTGCCCTCGGAAGCTCGCTCTCAGGAGAGTCATCTGCAGATAAGATCTGTCGCCGATCGCCAAGAACCCGATGGCTCGGTTGCGAGCTTGGAGAGGGGATATGTTGGACGCATGCTTCTGCCAACTTTTAGAGGATTGGGTCCTAATGGCGCTTCCGAGACGGGGTTTATGACGGGGCCTTGGCAGCTGTGGCATGGGCTGTCAGCCAGTGAGACGCCTCCGACCGCCACGTCAAACACATTCTCGCTTCACCGAGACGGCCTCAGCCTGATTGAAGTATTCTTCGATCGTCGATGGCCGCAATACCCGGTCCTTCATCGCCCGTCCTTCATGGAGCAGCATTACATACCATACTGCAACGGCCAAGTCAGGAGCAGACTGTCAGCGTTTGAAGTACACATGGTTCTCGCGATTGGAGCATCAGAAAAAGCACGTATTAGCTCAGACGCGCCCGTTTCTCACGAGGTCTTCTTCGAGGCAGCTGTACGTGATCTTGATGCCGTGCTTTCAGCTGATGACCTCGAATGCATACGCTGCCTTTCTCTGCTCTGCCTGTTCGGCAGCAACGAGCCGCAGTCGGTCAATTTGTGGTACACCGTTGGCATGGCGTTGAGGCTTGCAGTAGGTATCGACATGCATCGGGAGGAGAGCATGGCCAATAAGACGCTGCTCGACGCCGAGATGCGAAAACGGTTATTCTGGAGCTTGTACACCATGGACCGAAGTGTCTCAATTTCTCTCGGCAGACCATTGGGCATTCAGGACGCTGATATCACGGTACCCTTGCCATTAGTTCTCACCGATGAGCAAATTGCCGGGCCTGCAGATCAAGCCATAGCGAATATCCTGCCTGACGTCAGAGACATGTCTGCATTCCGTCACATCGTCGAACTGCGCCAGATCAACGCGGGAATCTACTCCGCCCTCCACTCAGCAGGCGGCATAAACCTTCAAGGCCGAAACCTCGACTCCATACGCCAACAGCACTACACCCGTCTCAACGCGTGGCTTCTCTCGGCCCCGAGGTACCTTGCGCCACTGTCGATGTACCAAACGCCAGAGTGGTTCCAAATCGCCTATCACCAAGCCGTCATCAACCTCCACCGACCATCTCATGCATCGCCGGTGAGCAGCGCAGACGCCATTCGCCTATGCGCCGATTCATCCATAAGCCTTATTAGCTGCTACAATGCTCTATACGCGAAGAACAAGATAATCTATACGTTTGTGGCGCTGGACTCGCTATTCATGGCTGCTGTGACGATGCTGTACTCTATCAGAGCGAGTTCCGTGGTCCGTCTTGAACTCACAAGAGAAGTCGTCGAGGCCAATATTGAAACTTGCGTGAGACTCTTGTCCAAAATATCACACGGCAAAAAGGTTGGCGAGAGGAGCACCCAGATCATACGGAGATTGGGCAATGCAACGTTGGCAATTTTCGACAACACGTCACATGCCGAAGGGGAGATTGACACAGAGTTCATGTCATGGTTTGGAGTCAAAAGTCAGAATCCACCGCCTCGTCAGGAGTATCCTACGCCAAGCATCGACACAGCCTGGAACGATTTATTCGAGCATGGATATGACCTCAACAGTTTTCAAAACGTGCACCTGCTCCTATAGGTCAGAGCTGTAGTTAAAACTAATTTAAGTTGTTTCTTCAACGGTTATGGATGGGCCGATTGTCAGGGATCCCTGGGTTACATTGTGTGATTGAGTTATGAACTCCGCAGCATCCGGTACCGGCATTGACCCCATTGAGTACAAGTTTACGAGAGTATGATGAGTAGAGTCGAAGTTGCTCGGAAGTGGACTGTTGGTTAATTGACTCAGCTGTATCCTTGTCTGAGGGCAGTTCATGTGATCTAATGGTTTGTTGCTGTCATTACCGTTCACAGTCAATCAAAAAAAAAAAACTAAAAAACTAAAGTATAACCCCTGTATGTATATTCAACCTCAGATTAAGGTCATCGAAGTAAATGCAAACATCAACACTGCCTATTGACATACGGAGTAGCTGGCATAGGCTTTCTCCGTCAGATCCTCCCACCATATGTGCCCTAGTATCCAACAATCCAACTAGTTACTCCATAGAGTAGGTCAAGTCGCCGAGGCGTGTCAATTAGAGAATCTTGACACAGTTGAGGGCGTTGATGTTGATGAGGGCGCCCTGAAAACAGTCAGTATTGGATCTTGTTCTCCCTTTTCTGGGCTACTTACCACGGCCAGAGGGGCATCAGACTCGCAGCAGTAAGAGGTGGTGGAGCAACCGGCACCAAGAACCTGGACGAGACAGCCGAGACCGTTGCAGCAAACGTTCTGGCTCTGAGCAGAGCAGGCAGGCTGGTTGTTGCCATTGTTGCTACCGCCAGTGCGAGGCTCGACCTCGTAGTTGCCGGGAGCGGGAGCAGCGATGGCAGCGGCGGCCATGGCGAGGACGGAGGCGATCTTGGTGAACTGCATTTTGAATGGAGTTGAGTTGAAAGTGTTGGTTTTGGGAGTGTAAAGTGTTTGAAGGTGTTGAAGATGCTGATGAGTGTTGATGAGGATTTTGAGTCCAAGAGGGAGGATGATGGCCTCTTTATACTTGACGCTTCACACCAGAATCGTCAAGTTCCCTGATCAAGCGCCCGTCTCCCTGACTGTACGAGATTACTCTAAGCCGTAATGCTACGTGACGATATTCCGCATCACACATCTCAGCTGAGTCCAGCCCATAGACTTTGGGCAGCGGAACTCGGGGCGATCACTGCACCGGTCTGTCAGTGGGGCTCAACTCTTCCTCCCTTGGCCTGTGATCTTCATCATCCACTCGGTACCTGGCCGGGACAAGGGAGAGAGACCCATGTTTTCCCTGCTCAGATCATGTTTGTTTCCTCGTTGTCACGCCTCAATTTCTGACAGGGATGGTTGCATTGTTTCAATATACTTTTTGCGTAACAGTACGACTCTAACTGCCGATGCCCGCTTGGTATTTTAGAATTGTAGGGCGAGGGTCCGCTCGTCAATTTTCAGGCCAACGGATAGCCCCGGTATCTCTGGTTAGCGCCCGCACTATGGGGATTCAGGGCATCAAATCCAATTTCAGCTAAGAATAGGACAGAGAAGTTGCAGTATTGAATGAACAGCAAAATGAGCTCAGCAGGATTCATTGAAGAAACAAGAAAATTGCATTGTGACACGGCATTGGCTTCGGACCTTTGCCACGTGACTAAGACGTAGCATTGTCATGGATCCAGGCGCGGTTCCGAATCTTGCAGTCGATCCACGACGTACGTCTACAAGCAATGCATGAGAAAAATGACACTCTCGAAAGCTGAAGTCTTGGAAACGCACAGCATAAAACGTTGAGTGTAGTGGATTGCTCTTGTGAGGCACAAGGGTCTCGCGTTAGCCACGTCGTCAACGACAACTCCAAGCACCCGCATCAAGCGCCCTCATTTGCTCTCCCCTCCCGGTCCTTGGCTGAAAGCCAAAACGGGGCCGCAGCCCAATATGCAGCCACCACGAATTGGGGGGGGGTTTTAACCCGCAGTAAACTTGGCATAATTACTTCTTTTTTACGACCCGCAAACAATGTCCTAGACCGAGACCGCCACGCGTGTTCCTGGCTTGATTGTCTTGGCTGCAGTTCTGCATTGATCGACAAAAGAGCAAGTCTAGCCTGCAGAGTCTCACCCATTAAGTGAATGTCTTATTGCCGAAAGCCCGGTAGGGAGGGCTGAGACTACGGTTTTAATTGGGCCCAATTGCCGGAAGTCTCAGCCCGGTGGCTTGACGCCGATGATCAGTGCTTCTCATGGGACGAAAATACCAAAAGGGCAGAATTAGCTGATGAGTGTTATGCGGAGAAGAACGCAAGGGCCAAAACGAGGGCAGAGAGTGTTACATCTGGCGTCTGACTTTAGCACAGCGCACTGAAGTATTTTCTGCCTTTCCTTTTTCCTGGTGAAGATCGCTCCTCAACGTGGTAAAGCGCTCTCGTAACGCTTACAGGGGAGATGAACCCCAAACAGGCCATGTTGGTCCAGAACAGAAAGCGGATTGTATGCATGTGCCGCAGCAGTAGCCCCAAAAATTACAAGACATTTCTATCAAAACGTGCTGTGGCAATACTGACATGCTTTTTTTTACCCCTGCCTCGGGTAGCGAGCCAAGGGCCCGTTGGGATGTCTCAGAGGCGCATGTTCATAAAAGGCTTGGTTTACGAAGGGGAATCGCTGAGGGAGGTGAAAACAAGAGGGATCTGCGCTTTACATACTTTGATTAGTAGTTCCGTATTTTTACGGAGTTTGTATTACCACTCCAAATGCCCACCAGCCTCACGATTTGTCAGTCAGGCTTGACTCGGTCTGATAGTCTGCAGTCGATATCCCTACTACTCGTTACCTGTCAAAGGGATCCAATAGGGTAACAGCACCGGTTCAGCCACTTGGTCGACTATCTTATTTCTTGGAGATCACTACCTAGATTATCGCTACATGTTTCAGCTCCTCCAAGATCTGCAACATGCAATATGGCTTTCATCGGCGTACAGAAATCGATATCAATCCTTGCCATAGTACAACGTCGTATTGACCGAGGTGATCGTCGATGGCCACAAACTTGAGGCTTTGTGCTTGTGCAACGGAGTGACAGACCAAGGCGAATTGGATCGGTGTGATGACACGGTGATACAGCAGTAGTTCTTTCCGAGGTGGAAGGCCTTATTTTCAAGCCTCAGATCAAATCACCAACCTCAAAGATTCAAAATCTTGTTTTTTTTGTTAGTCACCTTGCGATTTGTTAAGGTCTAGTGATGGTGCTGGGATGGTACATGAATCATGATTATGCATTGTGGCCTGATACCTAGATTTTCTTGCCAAGACCATGCATTTCGCCTTGAATTTTCAACATTGTCTCTTTAGTTGACAAGGGTGATAGCGAGCTGAGCTCGTATTGTAGATCTCGTAGTTACATTGGCTTGATTGCTAATATGACTGGTTACCTCGAGAGAGACCGGAGTTCTTGCCGGTCAAAAGAACATCACCAGAAAGGAGGAAAGAGGTAAGAATTCTTGGTGTGCAAATCCAATGAATGAGATGCAAGGATCCTGAATAAGATTAGTTAGTTGTCGGTGGTGCAGTAGTAGTGGATATTGGAGCTAATGCCAGGAACTTCATTGCGGCAACAAAATGGCTCCAGATTTCCCCCAAGTTGACTGAAATAAAAGGTCACTAAAATTCTCCTGAGCTCTCCATAATATGATATGATTCTACCCTATATGACCTAGCTAGTCGTCTGGAGCATTTTTGCCTCTCCAACAGTAGGCGCCTGCAGATGATCCCTACGGCTCAACCAATTGCCGAAACGTTTTTGCTTTTCCCAAGTGGTCTACTGTACTCCGTACAGAGTACATACAACAATTATCCGCTCGCCGTGTCCCCGGCGGGAGCTCCCGTTGCTTTGCGCACTCCACACTCATTTCGCTTTATGGCCGCTTTGTAAACGATCCACTTTGCACCATTCGCGAGATCCTGAAGTGGGTAAACGATGACCCTTCGGCTTTTCGTCCAAGCTCACAGAACACTTACCTTAGGCAGCAATACTGAGATGCAAGTACAATAGCTAGCCGTGGTCAAAGCAAGAGTCATGTTGAGCTCAATGAAAACTTGGTGACTTCAATTGTATCAGGCCCATAGGGCTTATAGGAAATATACTCGGGCTTGAAGAAACGTGCTTAATGTAGACTCTTTGCCATTTTGCTAAAGGCATTATCTATAAGCTGGGGATATTGATTTGCCTCCGATAAACCTACTATACTGGCATCTTATCTAGGTCAAACTTTATAACTCTTAGGTCCCGATCTCTGTAAGCCATAGCAAGGGTGTTGCCATTCAGGACTGATTTCGATGATGCAAATGCGGGAGGAAGCCGCATTATCTTCTCCAGTCCTCGATAGATCCATTCCTGTCCCAAAAATAGAAGAGCCTGATCATGCGTTATTTTGTCTAGATCTTTGTCCTCTTGATCAAGGCGGAATGAGGGTAGAGGAAGTCGACCGTTTGAGCAATTCAGGCATCCGTCCTCTGAGATCCAGAAAGTGTCAATAATTCCATCAATAGTATAAGAGCCAACCTCAGATCCCTTTTCAATGTCCCACATCCAGACTGTCGGCTCCGACTCATCACCATCTCTAGCCTCCGACAATACAAGCCTTCCGCTTGGCGTGAAAGCCATCCATGCGGTCTCTTCAGCGTAATGCTCAATCTTGCATACCAAGCTCATAGAAGAAGTTTCCCTAACCTCGACATACCCGTACCCATCCTCGGTGAAGTTCAGCATCGCGAAGCGTTGGCATTTAGGATGAAACGCCAATAAGGGACTGTATTCCGCCATTCTTTCCTCCAATGTGGAGAGGTCCATAATAGTCCATAAACCAGGATCATTAATCTGACGACCACCCCAACAGGAAGCGAAGAATCTACTATCTGGTGAGAACTTGAAACTGAAGCAATCAACACGTCTTGGAGAAGACTCCCTCCAAACTCTCTCCGTAGACGTCACGCTCCACAACTCGATCGAAGCGTTTCCAACCACGAAGTCGGTATATGAGATGCCAATAGTTCGACCATCGGGTGAAAGCTCGATATCGCCAACATCCATGTCGGATGTCATTTCGCACACCATTATCTGCCGCAAAGTCGTCATGTCCACTACCTCTATCCCCCCGTAGTCGAAACAAGCGCGATACATTTACCGCTTGACGAGAAGATGATCTTCTGCCATTGCTTGAAAGGGTGTATTTGAGCAGTCATGGTCTTATCCCACAACTGGCATATCCCACTGCTCAACCCCAACGCAATATAACTTCCATCATGTGAAAAGCAGATTGACTCTACTGTATCAATGGGAAGAGCTAGTCGGTTGCCAGCCGAGTCATATATCTCGCACGCCTCTGGCCCAAGCCGGGAAATGCGCACTAGACTATTATCCGGAGAAAGCTCCATCGAGTCGATACGTTGAACATCGGCCTCTGGAAGTCGGTGTCCTGTTGAATCGGATGGCATGTCCCAGAGTGACAGGTCAGCGCAATCTTGATTTCGTGTAGCGACAATCCTGCCGTCCCAAGATTGTGCAAAATACGTCTGGGGGTAAGGGATTTTAAATAGTATGACCTTTGACAAGGCCTTGATATCAAGTAATTCGATGGCATCATGACGTCCTACCAAGATGTGATTCGCGTTTTGTGTCGTTATCGAGATCCATTGAGTGCTTTCGTCTTCATTGGAGTAAAATTCAATTTCTTCTGTCGCCAAGTTGATGATAGTGACAGTGCGACTGCCCATGTCATTGTTGATCGTAACGAACCTTACTACGGCATTCACATCATCGGTAGTCTCGCTGTGAATTTCTTATCCAGTCCCAGCCCTCCGGATCAAAGGTGTTTGGAGGATTATTGCACTATTTCCATCTGGGGAAATTTTCAGATCCATAACGAAGGTTGTGTCGGCACCGCCGAATACCTTGATGCACTCTCCGCTCTCCACATTCCACATGGTCATACTGACAGAAGTCCCCGCTACTATCAGAAATCTGCCATCGGTCGTAAACTGACAAAGAAGCTTCATGGGGTCAAGATCTTCGGGAGAAGGAGGTTCGTTCGTGCCATAAGGGTCGCAGATGCGCAAGATATGCTCCGCACACCTGCTATCAACGTTCCATATTCTGAGGTCCCCCTCCTTGGATGTTGAAGCAAAGATATCGCTGCTTTTTGGTGAGAAGTTAAGATTCTCGACGCACTTTTTATGAACTCCCAGTTGAACTGTCCTTTCATCAAGGAGCTTCTTTACCTCAACCCTTCCAGAACGTGTCCCTAGTCCAATAGACCTCCCACCCGATGAGAAGGCACCACAGGTATATGCACCGGGATCTGCTTTTTCAAATATGTAGCGCTGAGCTCCTGTGACCGTGTCCCAGAGCCTGGCTGTTCGATCAAGTGATACTGTGAGGACTAGATCAGAAGCCGGAGAGAAAGCTGCACATATTATTTTCTCAGAATGTCCAATCAGATCAGAAATTTTTGAAGTCCATTGTCCTTCCACCTTTGGCAGCTGTGAAATCCAACAAGGCGTGTGAGCTTCGAATAGTGACCGTGCTTTGCTATCCCTCAGGCTGAAAGTTGTTGCAAATACATATATCTGTAATGGCGTTTCGTCGATAACATATATGTTGCCTAGTAGTATGAAGTGCTTGAAATAGGAGATTGAAGAAGACAAATCTGGACATTTCGAGGGCTGGATATAATGAATAACTGTTACTGAAATTATTAGAGGATGACTTACTTGGACTAGAAGCTGTAGTTTATCGAGCAAAGGGACAGCTGAAGCGGTATCTTCGACAAGAACCATGGCCTCGAGCCAATGTAAGAAATGAGTTTCAAGAAACTTGAGGACATTTCCACCATCCACAAGTCCAACACTGCGTCGATCCCCGTCACTCAACTTTGAAAGATGGTCGACCCAGTATCGACACGCGTATCGTAAATGTTGCTGGATCTTCTCTGTTACTCTGTCTTGTGGTATTTCTGACTGCTGGATTCCCGGCAACCGTAATTCGCAGATGTCCTCGTGAAGCTCTGATGACATGATGTCAAGACAACGAACGAAAGCTTCTTTGTGCATTTTGCTTTCCTGAACTTGAAAGTTGAGCTTCTTAGATCGCCTCCTGCTTAAGATAAAGTCTCGGAAGGATTGATGAACCAATTCAAGAGGAGCCGATTCGTTCCAAGGGACGGAGACGATGGCGTGGAGTTTCTTCAACAGCCGATCTAGGCTCTGGGCCAGGGAGGGAAGGAATTTCTTCAAAGCCGGAATAGCAGCAGGTTTGAATAAGACCACGAGAAAGCCAAGGATCATACATAAATCATTGTATATCCTTTGCTTTGTCCTTGGAGACATCTTCTCACGATCTGGAAACGACAAAACCTTGCGATAGATCTCATCAATCTTGTTCTGAGGAGACTCGGATTCCCATTCATCCATGTCTGAGTCGCTGCCTCCAGGCTCACCACTGCCAGGAGTGCTTTCTAAAACCAGATCGAGACACTCTTGTCTGGCCTCTTCATCATCAAAGTCCTCGGCATCTAAAAATCGACATGCAGTTGCCGCATAGATGAATAGACCGTCAGACTTATCTCTCAAGTCCTTGATCGTGCTTTTAGCTATACAGCCTTTTGGCACACCGTGGTTGTTTGCGAGTTGCGCGAGAGTGTAGGTAAGATACAACATAATGTCGTCTTTGGTGTTATCTCCCTCTTCAAATCCTTTAATCTTGTCGAGAAGCACCGAGCGATGAAGATTTTGAGGCAACTGCTCAAAGCTATTCAGAATGTGTTTCTCAGTTCTGCTGGTAATGAGAAAACAAAGCTGAACACGGTGGAGGTCTTTCAGCTGCCCAACTAACATGGTAACCAGATTCACGGCTTCGCTTTGAATAAGGCACTCGTCGAGAGCGTCCACAACAACGATCAATCGTAGCGGTACCAGTGAAGGCTCATCCAAGGCCGAGAAATGTTTAGCGATCAGGGTCTCAAGCTGCTGCTGCGGGGCTTTTGTTCCGATTGCTAAGTTCTTTTCGATCGCTTTAGCGACTAGGGTTTTGAAATCTGGAAACACTTCTGCGAGACACGCAGCTATAGTAGGAAAGAAGGCCTGGATATTATTTCTTGAAACATCGCCCTGCTTGAAAAAGAAGCTGGTGCCAAGGAATGGTCTTACAGGTGCGTCAATACCTTTTGTAAATGACCTCCTTTGTTTTAAGGCATCTGCAACAGTCAAAGCAACGGTCGACTTCCCAGTTCCGGCGAGGCCATGAAGCCAAAATATCATTTCGGCTGTGGGATCCCCGGCCCACTCATGTATCTCGGTAAGAATGGCCCTTTGAGTACCTTCGAGACACGGGTTTCCAGCTCCAAGAACATCAGTCGAATCAAAGATAGCATTTGAAGCAATGGGTAATGAAAGCAGTAAGTCCCTCTGTTAGTAGAAAAATTCAACACGTCAGTACAGTAATGGCGTGCTGAGATCATGATTTCTTACCTCCTTGGTAGACATTTGCTCGTTTTGAATCTCCTGGCTCGTAGCCTTGATATCGTGCACCACCTCCAAGGTTTCCGTACATTCTGCTTGGATATTTCTTATTGCCTCCCATGCGTCTAGCGTCTTAGCAGAGACTCGGTCCTGGATGCTTTGGTCGACAAGCTGCCGGGCAGAATCAATTTCGTTCCACTTTTGTTTCCAGTCTTCGGGCTTGAAAAAACCTCCCAGATTTCGGCGCCATTTACTGCGTCCGTATTGCAACACAAATTGAATTTGGTATATATAGACCTTTGCATAAATGCTTACCAATTTGCTTTCGATATTGGCGGTTAATCGCTGGATGTTGTCGGTTTGCCTTGAAACATCAGAGCTTCGCCTAGGATTAGACTAGGAGTTGAAAGTTAAATCTTACCTTCCATCTCCATAGTGACGTGATAGGATTGTGTCCTGGATAACTTGGTACCGGACAAGCAAAAACACAATCTTACCGAGTCCGTCTGCTGCAGCTTCGTCCTGTTGAAATATACTTTCCAGAATCTAACGAGGATTTTTTAGTATTGCATATCATCATTGAGGCCCACAGGCAACGGTACAATTGCCTAGAACTCACGGGTAAAACGCCCAGGATACAAGCCCATGCCAAAGCCGCATGAGGTTCAGCTGAGACTGCTCCACTAATTAGAACTTTGAATTGTGTAATCGTTCGGATGACCTTTTGGGCAGCTTCTCGGATAGTGATTCGTCTCCCACCGATTGAGAAGGATGTTCGATTTTTTGGTAGTTACTCTAGTTTCTTCTCAGCCAGCTTCTGAATCTGTTTGAGCCTATGAACATCCTGAGAACTACCAGACATCTCTTCTCTGCCATCTATCATCAGTCGGAATCTCCATAGCAATTTGCATCCTTGGGCATATACCATCTTTTTCCTTTTGCAGATAAGCTTCAAACTTGTCGAGAAGCTGAGAATGATCGTCGTCGTCTTGGATCATCTCAAAAGCCTTAGCCCAGAGACTCTCCATATTGAATAGACGCTCTGCCTCCTCCGCAATGTCAGACTGTTCACTAGATTGCATTTCTTCTAGGTGGACTATAGAACTCTGGTTATCTGTATTTAGTTATGTTTTATAATTCTCAAGAAGACGTCGTTTCGTAATATACAGAAGTAATTTAAGAACCTAGATCAAATTAATCAACAAATATGTCCATCCTTTACGGCGTCAAAACCCCGCAAATGAGGCCACCAATCAATCCGCTGGAGGAGTTAAGCGCCCTTATGGGTCCAGATCATAACACTGCTCAGCAATTTCCATTGCAAGGTCCAGAAGCTGTAAATGTATCACCTGATCCAAAGCCCTTGGCGCTGGCCGTCGTTTGTGCTCTATGACCTAACCGTTTGGTAGGCCAATTTGCCTTTAGGATAAGATACTCGGATCTTTTAATTACCTACGCACTTTTCTACTATCTATAGCGCATGCCTTTGGGCTGTGGTTCACTTTGCGAATTGCACGGTGTTCCGGAACAGGCGTAGACAAGTATGTCGATGGATATTCTGGTCAGCAGCTATCCATTCCTTCTCCTCACTAAAGACACGCAGCAGACCTTCAACAAATCCGTCCGCGACCCATCGCTGTCGCTGCACACGGCGTTATATATATCAGAAGTTTTTAACACAACATTTATCCTCTTTTCTTCCCACGGATGCGAGCTAGGTTTATATTACAATATTATGAGGAAAGGAGAGAAAACCAAAGAAGAACCTTTAGTTGAACACAGCGCGTAGATTCTGTGAGGACCGTCCGGCGGCTTCACCCTTCCCAGTCAAGACACCGCTATAATCAGCCTAGTAGCCCAAAGCTTGATGATGTGCTTGGCTGCTTCGAAGCCCTATCTCTGACTGGAACCAGTATCTATGACTGTCCTTCCCTGGACGGAAGCTGTTGGACGGGGGACCCTTCCTATGATCTGGTTGTAAGCCTTTGTTATACAAAAATTTCAGTATCTAAGCGGCCTTGCGGGATTTGCTGTCCCCGACGGCGTGTGCAGTCCTTCTAAAGCTCGAGCAACCTCTAACGCAGGTTAAAGGTGAGAGCAACTTACACGCAAGCCCTCGGGACAATCTTGGCGAGAGTTTTGCCAAGTGGAATGAATACGAATGCAATGCGCGAAACGCGTTTATGACATCTTGAGTTAGCTTCAAACCTCGCTCATTAGGGAGTCGGCGGATCGGGGGTTTGCTAATCCCGCTTGAACATCATGGCTTGTAGGCCGTGCACCACAAGAGAGCTAGGCCCGCTTAGTCACCAGCACAAAATGTAAATACTTACGCAGATAGGCTTCCGAAAAGAGTTATATAAGATCAGAGAGTAAATAGATATTAAATTACAAAAGCATCACTTAGTTTATCCATACACCAAGACAAATCCCTATAACGTTCTTCCTTGCACCCAACGGTCTAAGAAGCTTTCCAACGACATAGCCATGCCTCACTCACAAGCCATTCATCGATTCGTCGATTTCATCAACTCAGCAGATGCCGCTATTGGCAATGAAGTCATCCATGAATCAGCCGAATTCCACGTTCCTTTCGAAAGCAAGCCCTTGAAGGGCGTCAGTGGATATCTAGAAATGCTAGGCATGATGCGCGCAGCCTTTCCTGACATCCAGTGGAGCGTCGAGCAGATAATCACAGAAGGAGATACAGTGGTGCTGCGTTCTAAAACTCGTGGTACCCAGACTGGTCCATTCATGGGGTTCCCGCCCTCTGGAAAAAGCTTCGAAATAGTTGGAATGAATCTCTTTACGTTCTCGGAGGGGAAGATTGTTAAAGAGCAGGGGCTACCTGATCTATTTGGAATACTCATACAGATTGGAGCAGTCAAGGTGCCTTTGTAGATAGTGGTGAACTTTATGCAGGGCAGAGTTGCCAATACGCTAATGGTCCGGGGAGGTGCATGGATTCTATCGTTGATTGTATGTTTCATTGTGAATTAAGCACCATGGCCATAAATTCAATGAGATGTAACTAAGTATAAAAGGTCCTCTTTGTATATTCATTATGGGCGATATTGTTTGTTTGTAGATGCGACGCGTAAATGGTACGATTCCTAAGCTGTAAGCCCTTATACATAACTACACATATGGGTAAACAAATCGCGAATGGCCACAGACAAATTCGATTCCCAGTGGGACTGGAGCAGATCATTCCAAAATGGAGCTAGTGTAGGCTAAGTGCCGGCGATTTTTCCTTGTCTGGTCAAGTTAAGGAAAGTTTGGCTATTTCAAGCACCGCAACTTGAGATCGGAAGATAACGAATGGGCTGCTCATACGGTAGCGCTTAAAGACTGTTTAGAGAAGGCAGATACAGTTGTAGACTGTCATTTGTGGCAACCCAATGCTCGTAATTTAATGCATATGTTGGTATCTCCGCTTAGTAAGGTCAAAGTGGAAACCTGGTTGCGTAATTTCCTTGCTCGGTCTTGGACGATTGAGTCTCGGGCCCTTGTTTATGTCGATCTTTTTTCGGGCAACGGATACAAACAAACCCGAAAACCCATTAACGAGGCCTCTGCGCCTCGATCACTATGTATATATACTGATCTCATGCCGTTTTAAAGTGAACATTCAAGTCATCAAGAACTAAACACCTCGACGAGTCGTAAATATGGGATTCAAAGTCATCATCGTTGGTGGCAGCGTCGCTGGCCTCTCTGTCGCCAACATGCTGGAGCAATTCGACATAGATTATGTCCTCCTCGAAGCATATCCTCAGATAGCTCCCCAAGTCGGTGCTAGCATCGGTATCCTACCCAATGGCTTTCGCATCCTCGATCAACTTGGCTGTTTCGAGCCTATCCTCGACATTGCTGGGGATTGCCGCTATACGATTGGGGGCATGTATGGGTCTGATGGTCTTCCACTTACCCCTAGTTCAACGACCAGCCTCTCGGTTCACTTTGAGAAAAGGTAAGAATACGCTGAACATGAAATCCCAGGAGTCTAGCTTTACTAACCTCGAGACAAGGGTTGGGTATCCCTCCATTTTCATCGATCGACAGATGTTGCTGCAGGTTCTGTACAAGAATCTGAAACATAAGGATCGAGTGTTGACCAAGAAGCGGGTTACTCGCGTGGAATTGGTTGAGGGTGGAGTCCAAGCTTACACTCAAGACGGGTCCGTGTACGAGGGCGACATTGTCGTGGGAGCGGATGGCATCCACAGCGCTGTAAGAGACGAAATGTGGCGCCTTGGAAAGGAACAGAGTCCTGGCTACTTCCCCGAAGACGAAAACTCTCGTACGTACTACTACAAACCGTCGTCTTCACCGCTAACATGTACTATAGGAGTTCCAGTCTCGACGAGATGCATCTTTGGCATTTCGAAACGGCCCTCTGCTCTGGGTTATCGAAGTCAACAGATGGTGGTTGGTGATGGCCACGCGTACCTAATCATAGCAGCACCAGGGGACCGAACGTACTGGTTTCTCTTCGATGGTCTTCCAGAGACAAAACGGGGGAAGGACATTTCGAAATACACAAAAGCCGATGAAGAGGGACTCGTAAAGGAACACCATGGCGATCATATCACCCAAGACGTCATTTTTGGCGAGTTGTATGACCGAAAGATCATGTCGACGCTGGTTCCACTTGAGGAGTACGTCTTCGATCGTTGGCACTACAGACGCATCGTCACGATAGGAGATTCGGCTCACAAGGTATGTCAGCCATTGCATCCCCATGCTGCATAACTAACTGTCTTATAGATTGACCCGGCATCTGGCCAAGGCGGCAACGGAGCAATGGAGTCTGCAGCACTGCTCGTCAACGCATTGGTCCGTCAGCTCAAGCTGAGCCCCCAGGGCCTTTCAGACTCTCAGATCGACTCTGCACTCTCAGAGGTCCACACCCTCCGCTACGAGCGTGCCAAGGGTCTAGTCGAGCAAGCACATTCTCTTCAGATGATGATAAGCCAGAGGTTCCCATTCGCTCGCTTCATCTTCAAGCATCTTATTTCTCTCTTTGGCCCGGACGCTTTCATTGACATCGTCACCCCGATTTGCTGCGAAGCTACAAGGATCCAGGGTATTCCTGTTCCGAGACGACCCCACTTTGTCCCGTTTGAGGACGAGTTACCTGCGAAGCCAATCAAAGGCAGTCTTGCCAGACGAGTCCCGTGGGTTCTGGCAGCTGGCACTCTTGGACTGTCGCTCTTTGCAGGGCTCAAGAACAAGGATTTTGGATCCGGAACGGGGGCTCTCTTCAGCGTACTTCAGCGATGGGGTGCGGGAGGCCTTTTGGGACAGGCAATCGGCCAGGCCCCCTTAACCAGCCTCGTCAACTTGACCCCCGTTCTTTCTTCGTGGCTCATCGAAGGCTCTCGCCGTGGAAACTCTTTGAACCCTTTGTCGTGGTTCGTGTCAACACCATAATCATGATATCAGCACAATCACTAACCTTGAACAGGACCACGGTATACTCACTCATATACTCACTCATCGGCCCGAGCTCAGTGCTGCCATTCTTTTGTCTGTCGTCTGTACTCTTCTCTACCAAGTCCACAGTCCACAGACCGGTCGACCCCAAGATCGCCAAGTCCATCGTTCCAGGCATTGTCCTAGGTTACGTCGCACCAACGGCCGCGGCGCTGTTGCCGATCAGAGATGCCAAACTGAGGCACTACGTCGGAACAGTATGGCAGGCATACCCTTTTCTTTGTGCTGTCTTCACCAGAGGACTCACTGCTATCCGTGCCAAGACTGCCAACAGTGGACAACAGGAAGCTGACACGAAGGTCGACGAGAGGCCAATCAACTATGCTCCACCGTCTGAACTTCAAGTGTACACAAACGAGGATGTAGCGCCCCTCGAGTTATCTCATGGCTGTTCGCTTGCTCTCTGTTTAGCTGCTCCCTTCATCGCCAAGAGTGTATCAACCAACGGGACGCTGTCAGCCATTTCTCAACTAGTGCCTTTCGGTACAAACGTAGGTGTCATAAGTGCAGCCTCGGGCCTAGCATACTCTTTGTACGCAGTCTGGGAACTGCGCTCACTCGGCTTTGTGCAAACAAAGCAGGCTGTGCTGGGAGGCTTGGCCTGCGTTGGTGCTTTGGGGCTGGCTGGACCTGGTGCTATGATTGCGGGTATTGATTATTGGCGTGAGCATGTAATCTCTAGCTTGAGCCCTGACACTGGGCGACTATAAGTACACCAGGTTTGTCTGAGACTCTGAGTGTAGGGGCCGTAAGGCCAGGAGGAATGGCGGGCTCGTTGGCCATAGCGTTCGTGATCCAGAGGTAATTTGCCGTCGAGGTTTATGACTGGGTTATATGTGATACGGAAAACTTACTCTTATTTGTTACATAATTTATTTTCAAAACCCACCAGTGAATAATTGTGCGCCTTGGCTGGCTGACGCCTCTTTTGAAGGCTCAAACATAACCCAGAAGAACTATCGAATGCCCCAACGAGAGCTTCAACCGCTATCCCAGAATGCATCTGCCGTTTTCCATTCCTCAGAGTCCATTTCGAACACGTCCTCACAATGGACCCATGGATTCCAGCTATGCTTCTCGACCGTTCCAATCCTGTATAGTTCAATGCCTTCAACCATGAGAATATTGGGGGATGAACTGTCCAGGATGCTCTCAAATCTCCATAGCACAAAGTGTAGCTGGTCCTGAAGCGTCATGCTCTGAAGCTGGAGGAGCATGCCCAGGCCTTGCGTTGTGAGGTAGTGTACGTACTTATTCACCTCGATCTGTTTGCAGTTTTGCAGTCGCAACTTTCGCCGATCTTAAGTCCTTCCACCCACAAGGCATGTTTCTTTGACTCCTAGAGAGCTCATTATGTTCTTCATCATGGTGCAATGTTGGTCGTAAATGTAGTAAGCAATGGAGTAGAAAGTACGCGTCGCATTATACTCACTTTCGGCACTACAAATGCTTGGAGAGAAGAGAAGGCAGCGGATATTCAGGTTCCTCGGAAATAAGGGCTGTCCAGCGTGGAAGAAAGCCTGAGCATAGCTCTCGAACCGACAGGCAACGTTGATAAACCTTAGGTGCTCCTTGGAGGAAACTTCAGGCCAGTCTTCTGGGCGTCTATGATACTTAAATAATTGTTCACGCGCCTGGGCCATATAGCTCGATGTTAGCCATCCAATATCAACGGCAAGAGTCGAAAGCGCGCAGATGGTTCCGAGGGAGGCCCGATGGGATACCTGTTGATGAGTATTGAGGCTGTCGATGCAAGACTATATAATCAACTTGACGATGGATTCACGATGCGGTGGCCTTGGATCATTGAACCTAGGGTCCTGCTTGGCATGGCGGAGTCGAGCAGCGAGCAAGTAGGCAGTTGAGAAAAGACCCCCACAAACTTCCATAATCTTGGCCGCACGTGGCGTCATCAATTGCTTCCTGTTGTCGAGAAAGCAGTGTAGCAACCAATGATCGGCGCGGATCATTGCGAAGATGTCCTGTGGGGTGTCGGCATATTTCATGATCGCCAGTGCGAGCTCGACGGGCAGATCCTGAAACTTGGCCATAGCGAGCGATGTTGAGAAAAGTAAGGTTGAGAATGGAGATGGGGAGAAGCCTCCGGATATTTATGTAGTCAGATAATAAGATTTCAGAACTTGCCACGCTGTGAAGTTATCGATCATCATTGGATGAGCTGAAAAGCTTGTCTTGGGCAATTGTGTAGGCAACTGGTTGACTACCTGAACTAAGTTCTGTCTGCTGGAATAAGCTCTCAGCCACAAGTCTCAACTGCAAATAACACATCTAGCTGACTGCCTGAACTGACTTTGACAAGTGTTATTTTGAGTTGATAGACCCTATAGCTGATGGTCACATAACGCGCCTCACACGCTGTGAGTTATGTATAACCTTTTTAATCTCTCTCTGCAGATTTACGCTCTCAGCTACCGTTCTGCGAGCACTTTCACAAAGCTTTGACTGACCTCGCTCCTGAAGAATTGCAAATTATAACATTAGTTTGCTTCTCCCATAAGCTGTTTGCTACCGTAAAAGTCTTCAACCTCTTCTCCTGACCCGTGCTTTCAGGATTTACCTATCGTATTGAGAAACGCAGCAATACATGCCACAAGTCGTAACTCCTTGTGTCCTTGGAATTTAAACAGCAAGTAACTCCCTTATCAAGCCTTTCTGCATAGCAGACACCCAAAAGTATCCCCTTCACATATGCACCTTGTAAAATGAGCAAAAGTTGCCGCGAAACTGGCCTAGGCATGGGTAATTGAAACACCTCATATCACTGCCGGCTCCGCTGGGCTCAAAGATGTATTCAAAGCCGCAGTAATCGCATTCCCATGCATACTCCCACCTGGAGCCCTTCAGTGACGTCGGGTACGAATCACTGTTGCTAGCTGTGCAGGGAGGGTTCACTTGGCCATTTGCCTCCAGGAGCTTTGTAGGTAGATATCTCGTCAACATGTCCTCCTCGCCGTTCTCCTCAAAAGTGGCGTATTCTGGCAATCCGGTCGATATTACCGTGTTGGATTCCTGTATCTGCGTCATGTCAATACCAGAGCAAGAATTTTGAATCTCCGGCAAGGGTGATCTCTGTAGTGGTAGGTTAAAGTCAAACTCAAAGTCCATATCTTTTGGTGTCAGTGGTATCGAATCAAGGCCACCGCATGTCGAAGGCTTCTCCGTCTCCTCCATATCACCGTCGTTCGATCGCTCATCTGATAATTCTTGAAAACCACTAAAAAGCTTTTCCATCAACTGTTGAACAGATTTTCCTTTCTCGCTGGAAAGGCCTAGGCTTCTCAATATCCCTGGAACAACTCGGCTGCTTCCCTTCTTACATATCGCAATCATACTCCCAACGATTTCTTCCTTAGAGTCCCCGAGATAGGGCCCTTCAATTGGCAATGCCCGGTCAAACAGAGTTTTCCATATCTCTTGCCACTGCTTTTCTGGTGACAATCTTCTATCTAAGCGGAGTTTCAGAACTCTCTGAGTCCTTGTGTTTACTCCTTTTATATTGTCAGAAATGTTTTTTGTCCTATCTCGCTTAGTATAATGGCGGCGAGAAAGATGCTGCTTCACATCTTGAATGCGATAGAGCCTGCGACTTAAACAGTCGATATGGCGCACTGCATCGAGCCTGAGATACGGGCAAGCAAAGGCTTTTCTTTCTTCAATATCCTCTACACTGGAATCATCGGTCTCAGTCACCGAGATGCAAGGACTCCCGTCTTCATCGCCGATGCACGTCTCAGGTGGAGTTAGAGGTATGGATTGTTTCGTCCAGGACGGTTGATCTTGTTCGATTAACTTGGGTGGTTCGAAATGACCGCCTGCATCACAGTCAGCGGATAAATAAATACTGAGCCTGTCATCTCACCATTTCCGTACGTAAGTAGCAACGTGGAAGAAGGCTTGGCCGCTTCTCTGCTTGACAAACTGTCCGTTGAGTCCCGTTCATGAAAGCTGGAAGTCTCTGAGGCACCAAAGAGCATGAAAACTTCGTCTTCATTTATGGTTCTCTGTCTCAATGGAAGCCCTGTATTCGAAAGCATATCAAGAGAACAGTACTGGGGCTGCGTTTCAGCGTTGTAGCTGGTTGCCTCTGCTCCATGATCCACTACTTGGATACGATGAAGGGCTTCTGCGAAGTTGAGTGTCTGTGATCTTGTGTCGTCCGTTGGAAATGGCGTTACGGGCGTTGAAAGGTCTGATTCAAATTCCGAGTCAAATACAGAGGTCATAGAATGTTGTGTTGTAAAGTGTTCTGAGCTCACTGCCGAGGTTGCAAAAGTCATGTCACTCTCTGACCCCTCGCTTCCCTCCAGTGGCTGAGTTAGCTGGAGCCATGCGAATGAGTTCTGAGCTGCCATGAACTCTAGCCCTGTCGAGTCGACGATTATTCCTCCGAACAGGACTGCAGTGAAACACAGCTGGCGTATTGATGCGGATTCCTTCATAGCGGTCTGGTCAAGCATTCTCACAAAGCCTTTGACTCCACCAGGCTCATCCAGAATATCACAAACAGTAACGTCAATCGGGTCGATGATGTACCAAACATGGGATGCATGGTGAAAAATGGATAAACATAAGTGACGTCCTTCAGTGTTCGTAACACGCTTACTAGCAGTTCGCACCAATAGAGAGGGGTTTCAGCGCTGCAGGGAGTGGCTTTAGCGTCAGCGTATCTGAGTCACTATAATGAGCAGGTGCTTGAAGAAATGATAAAGGATATACTGATTTATCATAAATTTACATAAATTTACCTAAGCATGTTCATAATTGAGGATAGAGGTCTTAAGCTTTCTGGAGTCCCTTGGCTAATTCCTTGTGATTAAACACTGGGATCTCTATTTAATAACAACATTTAGACTCTTTGCTGCCTTTACTCCTGGCCTTTAGTTAACCTTTCCGTCTCTCCGCTTTTGTGTCAATGGTATAACAGAATTCCTTGGTCTTTGATTCGGGAAAAATAGTCCTGGCTACGTAGTAATTGTTCACGGTCTAGCGGTTACTGCAAAAAGGCACATTGAGTGAAGGAACTTGACACAATTGTGTTCAAGAAATCACCAGGTGGAATGACAGATGACGCAAAGCTACAACTTAGGCTCATTGTACAGTGACTCCTTAAAAATGGCAGTTTCTTAACAGCCTCATACGCTCTAGTTCCTGGTAGGCCTTCTCGAAAGCCACCTTCGATGCAAGGCGGATCGGCCAATCGCATGTCTTGGGGCTTTGATATGGACACAAATGTGTTGCTCCGACCCTCCTTCACACATCTGTGTTGAAGCCGCTACTGCAGCTTAGTCGGATATAGCCAATTATAATGCCGTACAATTTTCACCCCTCCCCCACCATCGCAGCAGACACGTTGCTTTGCATTGACACAGCTGAAAGACTGCTGAAACTGAAGAATAATTACTGCTATTCTAGATTTCATTTTGGGTGCCTTGGCCGCCTTGTCAACACAATGGTGTTGGGGGATATTGGTGGTGGACTCGTTAGATCCCGACTAAGACAATTGACTTGGAATGCTTAACAAAGAATTCATTTTTCACTTGTGATAGCTTTAACTCTTCAAACCTATTATCAAACAGAGTTTCACAACGAGAACAATTCCTTGTTTGAGCAATCTTATTTCTGTCATCGATTTGCCCACAGCCTTGTTTTCACAATGAGCACCATTACCGTTACACCAAGTGGGCTCCAGATCCACCAAGAATATGGTGTTGGTCTGGTGCTTCAAGATTCCAGCTACTACTCAATTGCGCCGAAACAGAGAAAGTTGCCGATAAAACTGCAGCTTTTGATCCAGCATCTCTACATTCTGAGTCTTGTCGATTTTTATAAGCCAGAGGGGCCAAACAAGAATAAAAACCAACAAGTAGCTACCAACGTTCAAGACAAAGCTTTACCCTTGCCATCTACAGGCGAAATCAGTGCGGCTACCCGACACTATAACGATGGAGCCAATGTTGTGCTACTATTCCCGGGGAAGCACAGACACTGTCACTGGTGGATTCTCTACTGTCCAACGCAGGAATCGTACGGGTCAGAAGCACCGAGCACCGGCGATAAGCGGGCTGGCTCGCCAGGCTCTGCCAATCAATCTGGCCGAAAGAAAAAGGGATCTGGGCGGGAGAACAATGACCGGAGCAATGGCAAAGGCAGCAAGGGAAATGGACAAAGCCCAGGCAAAAAGAAAAGAGGCTTTGGTTCCCACCAGCCTTTTACCAAAAAGCTTGCTTGTCTATTTTTCAAGCTTGATCCGGGCAAATACCAATGCTGCGCTGGGTGCAAAATAACCGAGTGGGATCGCCTTCTGCAGCACCTCAAACGGCAGCACCTCATCGAAGGAGAGCATTGCCCCAAATGCCGCGAAGAATTTTGCGGCGAGGACGCTGAGACCGAAAAGAACGAGCATATCCAACAAGATACTTGCATCGAAGAGACAGCTCTAGAAACCGGGCTACTTCTTGAAGTTGAGTATGAAGCCCTTAACGGTTTGCATGGTTCTCATGAAGAAAAATGGTATAAAGCATGGAAGAAGCTGTTTGGAGAACATACAGCTCCCTATTCGCCATTTTTCGAAACTGTCGACTGTATGCTGGAAGTGCAACAGAGCACTATGGAGAGAGAACTGCCGACTATTTTACAGTCGTTCCGTCGCGATGCCTTGGCTAGACCGGAAGGTAATAATGCCGCTGCCACTATCGCCGCTATACTAGAGCTGTTACGGAACCCGATTCCTACCCCCAATTCACCTGCACAGGGAGAGTCCCAGGCTGTGTTGGCGCCTTTGACGCCGGCACAAATACCGTTGGCCCAAGACATGCCAACTATTCAGGATTCGGAGACTTGGCCAGATGTCATGGAGCCCTTTAGGCCCACTACTGGCGATTTACCTGACCAACTATACATTCCAGCCATGGAAGCAGGACCTTTTGGATACATCTTGCATGGTATACTTTGGCCTCAGCCCTTGGAAGAACCTCTTGTGTCCTTTGATGATGAAGTTTTTCGTCAGTTGACGCACTACTCAGATGACGGAGATTATTTTGAAGAGTTTGACAACAGTGGACATATTTTAGAATGAATGATATTTGTTATGCAGGCTATCGCTGTTTTATGGATTTTTGTAATTTAGGCTCACATAGCTGAATGCCTGACTTTGAGTATCCTGCACATGTAGTCAAGCCAAAATGGCGTTTTTGGGTTTTATTACGACGGGGATCCAATATGACACATCTGTCGAAACACGTCCAGTAAGAAATAGAATTTGAAGTTAATGAGGCCTGAAATTACTACCGTATTGGACAGCGGGTCAGGTGCCTGATGTGAGCATCGGCTGTATTGGAGAGCGATTTGACCAAAAGCGCCCAATGGTGCCCAAAACAATAGTGCACCAGTTGAATGTGAAAAACAGTGAGTTTTTCACCATCGCATACTGCTTGGTGACCGAGAAAAGTGACACCAGAACAAGTAAAATGCATGAGCATCTCATGATAAGCATGAGATAATAAGGCTCTGTTGATGCAAGGATGTCGAGTTGGTGGCTGACTTTCGCAATTGCGCAGTGTCTCTCAGACCGCCCCTAGTAAATTGAGGCTCCGCCCGTAGGAAACGGGAGAGAGGAATACCGCTTTCATTCGCCGCCGCTCAAAACTTGCGGCTCTACCACCTACACAACTGTGAGATTTTGTCGCAACCATGCGGCTCAAGCGGGGGTCATTGAATGAGGCTCTACTGTATAAGAACAGTCGAAACACCGTCCACATCGTAACGAACTTCGAGCACCTAACAAGAATTTCATCTTCCAATCACAGTGTATTAAATTCTCAGCTGTCACAAACATTCCACATTAGTTCACACTCTCTGCACCCATTAACAGTCGTCATGGGCATTCTTCGCCTTCGCCCCCGACGATCTGCATTAATGCAAACGCTCCCACTAAGGCCTTCCCAGCCTTCCACGCACAATGCCAATGGAGCAAGAATATGTCGGCCCCAACACCACCGACACGGCTCTCGGGATCGCGACATTGGGTACAGAGAAAATACCTACGACGGCGCCAGTGAAAGCTCAGGTGATGAATCTTGTTGTGAGGACAAGTCTACGGAATGGAAAAATAGCGCATTGCTTTATGACCCCAGGATTCAAATTGCAAGACAGCATTTACTACCAGTAGCTCGTGCACAGCTTGATGAGTTTCTCTCCCAAGCATACACCGAGCCATCTCACCACGAACAAACACAACATGAATGGCGGAATGAAAACGGGTGGGAGCTTCCAATGAACGTCAATATAAGTTGCGATAACAAGGGCCGCGCGATTGAAGATTCCTTTGTTATTATACCGCGAGTAAGAGGTCCCACCAGGTACCGATGTCCCTTTCACGGTTCAAATCCTAAGAAATATCTCGCTTGTCTGATTGATCACGAACTCCACTCAATTAAGAGTGTAAAACGGCATGTGAAGCGGCACCACGCTAAGCCGCCCTACTGCCCCAGATGCTCAAAGACTTTTGGTAACGTGTCGAAATGCGACAGGCATATCCTGGAGAAAAGATGCAGAACCGAGACTCTCAAGATACCAGACGGCATCAATTTTTACCAGAGAAGCAGACTCTCCCAGAAAGACAATCCTCAACTATCCGACAAACGGCGCTGGGAGCGTATTTACAAGACGATCTTCCCGGGGGCTCAAAGCTGTCCCTCACCATATCTGGATAGCGGAGTTGGGCTGGTCGTGTCGATGGCGCGAGACTTTTGGAGAATGCGCGGAACAGAGGTAATGTCAGAGTTTTTGGCAGGCCAGAATTGGCAGCCATTTGGCCAAGGAGATGCTCATACCGTCTTGTATGAATTGGTGATGTTCGATCTCATCTCGCAACTCGTGGAGGAGGCCTGAGGTTTTTCTGGAGGGGGGCATTATCTGATAAACTGCCAAGTTCTAGGTTTTCTTTGCTGGCTGGAATAAGGTCTCAAAACATGTAGCAGCAGCGAATAACACAGCAGGCCTAACCTAATCCCTGACCGAATATTATATACTGCAACAAGTCGAACTTACGAAATGAGAGTGTCATGCAAGCCATTTTTTTAACACACATAGACTAAAGACAAGCACTAATCAGGGCCTCCATGAGTCAAGATGACTCACTTCCATAAATTTCCTCTTCCGTCAAAGAACTGGGCCTGTACTCTACGCTAACTCCACGCCGTGACACGCCTCGCCACTGTTTTTCGGAAACGAGATAGCGCCGGGCCAATCAGAATGTCAGCATAACCAAGATGACACCGTCCTTATATCCGAGCGCGAAATTCGTTTCTGGCGAGGACTCATGCGAGATTTGTACTGTTGAGGTTCCGCTTTGAGTCCATCTGAAATGACCTCGATGACGGTGCAGCGCAAATATCTCAATGACTTAAATATTGAATGATAAGTCCTTAGATTTCTGTTATACTTCTCATTCAACCTTTCTCAATATTTCTAATAGTAATCAATGGCTTTCCTTTCCTCTCCGTTGGGACTTGGTGTCTCAATAATAGCCATTCTTATCGGGGCTATCATCTTTGCCAACAAGAAGCCAAAATTCCCGGTTATCAACAAATACTCCAAAGACTTCCTCCACCATCAGGCGAATCACGAGTACAAGACCAACGCCAAAAAGCTACTCAAAGATGGCGCTGTCCAGCATGGCGACAGCCCGTTTACCATCTTGGTCCCAAATGGTATCAAGACAATTCTGCCACCTTCTTGCGTCAGCTGGGCCAAGAACAACAAAGACCTAGACCATCAGCAACTCGTCAGAGACGAATACTTTGCTAGCTACCCTGGTTTCGACGTTCAGCATGTCTTGCATCACCCGAATAGGATGGTCATCAACATGGTCCAGGGAAAGCTGTCCAAAACTGACAAGACTCTGCCTATCATGAATGAACACATCAAGACAGGTTTGTCTGAAATTTGGGGAGACGACAGGTCTTGGAAGACGCTCAACTGGGAAGATGGAACTACTGGAGTTATTTCGCGTGCAGCTGCATCCATTTTTGTCGGACCGGAACTCGCTGCTGACCCTGAATGGCAAAAGGTGTCGAGGGCTTATGTTCTAGATTACTTTGGAGCTGTTGGGGAAATGCATTTGTGGCCCTCGTGGTTGAGATGGCTGGTTGTCTGGTATCTTCCCGGTGCCTCAGCCTGCCGTGCTGGTTTGAAGCGAGCGCGTGAGATGGTGAACAAGGTCGTTCAGAAAAGACGACAAGAGGAACAGCAGGCGAAGCTCAACGGAGAGGAGGCTCCCGCTTACTACGATGCCCTTGCTTGGACTCTTGAATCGCCACTCGGAAACGAGTTTGAGCCTGCAGATGTTCAGCTTGCCCTAGCCATGGCCGCCCTGTTTACCACTTCAGAGCTGTTTCGACAGATTCTCATTGAGCTTGCTCGTCGCCCTGATGTTGTTGAACATCTGAGACGAGAGATTGAGGACGCCGCACCGGATCACGACTTTACCGCTACGTCGCTCGTCAAAATGCAGTTACTCGATAGTTTCATGAAGGAAACCCAGAGACAAATCCCCTCGCTAGGTAGGTTTTTTCCCAGTGGCATTTCGCACATACTAACTCATTTAAGTGATATTGGAGAGATTGGTCATCCGCGACACCCGGCTTCCCGACGGCACTCTTCTTGAGAAAGGAACCCACGTCGCCATCGATTCTCGGGAAATGTACGACCCCGCCAAATTTGAGAACCCCGAAGAGTTTGATGCTTGGCGCTTTTATAAGCGTCGACAAGCTGGTGACAATACAAGCTTGTTCGTGCAGTCAAGCCCAGAGCATGCCCAGTTCGGCATGGGCAAGCACCTGTGCCCTGGGAGGTTCTTTGCTGGCAGCGAGTTGAAGCTTTGCCTGGCTCACATCATACTCAAATACGACCTTAGATTGAAGGATGGGTGCTTGGGAAAGCCTATGCAGCTTGGCTTCTTGAGTGCCACTGATCCATATACCCAGCTGGAAGTTAGAAGAAGATAGTACTGAACTTTGTATTTATATGCTTAATAGACTTGAAATTGATGTTACAAATTAAAACGTATTCTCAGAGCTGGAAAGGGCTCATTTTATGCAAGTTCATGGGAGAATAACGACACTTCACTTTATAATTTTATTGCATTATGCCTGCAGTCTTGTTCATCTTTACGGCAGAACGAACAAAGATATATCTACTCCTAGTCGATCACTTCTTATTCTTCTTCTTCCTTCTCTTCTCCTTACACTTTTCGCACTCCTTTTTGATCTCAGTATCAATCACCTCAATCGGTTTTCTGCATAACCCAACTATGCCTCCTGACGCCGCACACGGGGTCACGTTGTTCCTTGTAATTGTCAAACCTTTGCAGTCTATGCATATTACTAGCTCTCTGCATTGCACACACATTGTGATGACCTGTGATAATTGGTGATATTGCAGATAGTATGAGATTATTGTTTAGTATTGTAGATTTAATGAGTCGAGATTCCCAGTTTACATAGGGGTAACACGGCTATTTATAGTCGCAGGAACATTCGTGATTCTTTGGCCAGTGATGCATTGTTCACCGCCAACAATGCAGGCTCCTTGTTCTCTACCAGAGAGCTTAAAATCATTTTATTATCTGAGCCTTACCCAGCTGAAGTTATCTTTCACCATGAACCACTGAAGCAGTCTAACCAATGGTACACAGAGTAGCGAAACAGTCAGTTACTCAGCCTCACACTTCGTCACACCACATGTTGGGTTTCTACCAAGTGTTACCTATGTTAAATGGTATAGTATACTAATGCCATTCAGTTGCACAATAATTAAGACTATGGATTGAATTTATTGGATCTATCTAAGCTCTTAAATGTCGCAAGCTATTACCCTACTTCTCAAGGTCGAGAACTAGAATTAATACCCCTCTGTATTTTGGCAATCCTCTCTCATTTTTTCTTGCTCTTATCTCTACGTCTAGAACACAGGGTTTTCGTTGTGTCAATCCTCCTCGTACCATGGCCACATCTTCCATAGAAGCCTCGAGACTGGGCACAACAGTGCTTATCAAACCGCTGAGTAAGAAGAATCTCACAAACACGGCAGACGGTTTGATGTGTTATTTCTACGCACATAGCAAAGTTCTAAAATTCGATAGGTAGTACGATATTGACTCGTTCATTGGTGGTACGGATTGATAGATACAATATCAGAGTAAGGGAAGATAAATGACACTTGTGTAAGAGAGAAAAGCTGGGAAGTAATATGCTTTCAATCTATAGTCTAAAATACTAAAACAGGGTAGAATGGCTCGTGATCCTCGGTATGAGGCCGAGTTCATGTCTCAACATGCCTACTCAACTCGATCACAGTATACTGCAATTATGATTCACAAAGCCAGGCCCTTATACGCCATATTGACCAACTTCGCAGTTTTAGAGGCCGACCCCTCAGAAGATATTCAAATATTGCCTGCGATCCAGCGTTGAAAAGTCGGAGGAGACTCGGGAGCGGTGCCGCGTAACCCGATTTGACAATACAAGTAGTGACTAGTTGAATACAAATATGAAAGAAATGGTTAGAGCAGCAGTCGATTTAGAGGGCAGGTGCAAGATGCCATCTAATGAATGAGACCGTCGTTCTTGACCTGCTCGAGATACTTGAAGTAACTCGCAGTACTGCTTCGTCGAAGTTGCTTACCATACTTGATGAATACAAAAGCAAGAGAGAACTGCGACATGGTAACAAAGGCAGCGACCAGAAAGGCGTTCTGATATCCCATTCCTGTAACCCAGGGAGTGACACTGAAGAGGTCAGTAGATGAAAGTTTGGAGAACGGCGAGTCACTTACCCATAGCCAATGGCGAAGCTCATAGTGTTGCGAATCAGAATGATGGTGACAATGGCGTCAGAGCCAAGTTCAGTGTAGCAGTCGATACAGTAGCTGATGGGAATCTGACAGCCTGCAGTGATTGCGGCGCCTAATATTCCCAGGGCGATCAAGAGTCCTGACCAGTGAATATGGTGAGCAGCTCCGACACCCCAGAGTAGCAGTCCACCAGGTACGAGTACAAGCAGAACAGCATAAAGCCAGAGGCGGTACTCAGGCTCACGGATGCCGTTGTTGCGGCGTGTCAGGTACAGGACGAGCCTATCCCCGATTGGGCCAGAGAAGAATGACCTGCTTCTATTAGCTGATGTTTAATGTAAGCGACATTTCGTTAATGCCTACCCAACAAAGACTCCAATGATAGTGGCGACGTAGCAAAGACCAACATAGCTTGGCTTAAATGAGTATGGAGGAGCCGAGAGAATGATCGAAGCTGTACCATTAAGGACATTGAAGTAGCAAACAACAGCGCCATACATAAAGCCACAGAACACAACAATGGGCAAGGAGAAGTACTTGAAGGGTCTGATGAGCATACCCTTTACAGGAACGCTGCCTCGAACATGCTCGCTTCGGAAGATCTTCATTTTGTCGAGGAATGTGTTGGAGGAGGAGAGGACGCTGCCATTGGCTACATCGACATTTGATTTAGTCTGTGACTCTACTTCTTTCTTGCCATCGCTGGAGGGTTCATTCGGTTTGTTGATATCCACGGTATCGTTGAGATGCAGTGGGGTGGCCTTTCGGTTATACTTTGTTTCCTCCATGAAGAACAGGCAAATGACGAATGCAGTTGCGTTGAAGATGGCACACCAGTGCTGCCCAAGAGTCAGTCGAGGAACTTGTATCACTGTTTGTACTTACGAGCACCCATTCCCAACCTTGTCCGTCGTTGATGAAGCCGGAGATGACAGGTGCAACAAAGTTTGAGCCTGCGAGGAAGAGAGCATAATAAGCAATAAAGGTGCCTCTTTCGTGGGCAAAGTACTGCATTCCGAGATTAGATTAAGTCAGGAAGGCGATTGCGTCGGTTACTCACAACATCCGAGACGGAAATCTCGCAGAGTGACTCAATCGGAGCACCAAATGTCCCTTGGAGGACCTTGTTGGCGATCCATTGGCCGTTTGTCGTTGCATGCGGGGCCCAGATCATGATTCCCTGGTGACCATGAGTCGGGGCAGAAACACGCAAGGAGTGGTAGGCTTACAGTTGTTCCCAGTAAGGACAAAAGATACACAGGTCGTTTACCGAACTTTTGTGCTAGAGGCTGCGAGATCAGACAACCCCACCCAAAGGCCAAGAACATGTATCCAGTTCCAGAGTTCAAATCACCGACAGTAAGGCCAGTGGCAGCCGAGATTGGAACAAGAACGGAATAAATTGCAGCCGAAGCAATGCCAACAGCAAGGCAGTACCTGTAGATCAAATATGCTAAGTACTTTTATTCTCACGAGTAAGCGGCTTTACATACACGCATAGAGTTACCATGAGCAGAGTCTTTCTCCATTGGCTCCAATTCAAGGGATCATCGGGATCATCGGAAGGTGTTGGTACAAGAACGATGTCCCGATGACCTTGAGCATGGCGAGTATCCAAGGTGCCATCAAAGTCAACAAGGAGAACCGTTCCAGGAACAAAGTCCAACACGGACTGTGGCGAGTTGTCATCTGATGCCATGTTGAAGTATACAATAAAGTAGAAAGAATGAGATTGGTCAATTCGTGACTCGAGTTCTATGGGTCTCTGAAGTTCTGTTGCTGGCGAACAGGCCAGGGATTATATACATACAATGAAGAGATACCAAGGCTCTCGACCCAGATAACACCTTCTACCATCTACTAATCCAGATTGCAATCTCCCCTTGGCCATAAAGGCTAGATTGCCTTTCAAAACCCAGCTCGTTCCGATTCTACGATATCGTCTAATCCCGCGGAGTGGACCCTAGCCTGCGGGGTAACAGCCAATGGCTGATATTTACGAGTTTTAGCTGAGCTTTTAAGTTTGGCGAACCTTGGACCAATTTAAGCGTGAGACTATGTCTTGACCAATCATTGACTTTTGCGAGGGGTCCTACCAATAGATGGCATTACCGAAAGATAGATGATCTTGAAGGGGGTTCTAGCAAAGCCATTCCGCTTGTTTATAACTACCCATCATGTGATACTGAGCTACTAGCGAAAGAAGTTCGAGTGCGTTCTATAGACACGGCAATGATATCCGCGCTCTTAGTACAAATATCCAGATGCGCTTGAAGCCAAGCTTTATCTAATCATTATCCCTCCTCAGTCTGCCTATTTTATCTTTCCATAATTGTCAATGGCGTCTTTTGTTAAATCTCCCCCCTCGGGACTTATCTCTTATTCTCAGTCCCAAAAGTCTACAGATGTTTCTGTCCCGTTCGATAGGGTAATCCAAGCTGAAAAATGCCGTAAAGTGTTACAGTAGAGAGTCTTACAACCGAGGTTGGCTATCCCACCTGTGCAGCTACTACCTACTACTTATATAAATGACTAGATCTAAAATCGTAACAATCTATTATAAATGCATGCAAAAATCTCCCTTCTCCGTTTGGAAGGTGCAGATATTGCTTGGTGTTAAATGGGGAGCAGAATTGACCTATGAGTTACCTACTTATGATATCTGTTATGAATGTTTATATTGATCGTAAAACACATCTTGTATCTTGTATTAATCTATTATGCCTGGGGATACTATAGCATAACCTGTACGAAGATATACAGTAGAACAGAGGTAAGTTTCTTATTTGCCTATCGACCGCTGTCCGCCGGAAGTAGAGGATCTCACTTAATTACGAGAATTTAAGCAGTATTGCTCGTGGCATCCTCCTCCGTGCTTGCTTCTGGTGGCGGGGGTCCACCAGGGCCGCCGGGAAAGCCACCTCCAAAGTCAGGGTTGGTGTGGCCGCCATCCTCATATCTAAAGACTGCAGGTGTGACCTTCTCTGTGGTAGTGATGTTGATGCCATAAGCCAGCCAGCCGAAGACACCCTCAGCAACACTGTCACCCAGAAGGGTCCATTCGACGACCGGGTCGTAGTCCTGGTTGGCAGCCTCGGCTAGAATCCCGTCCCCAGCGTTGGTGGTCTGAGTCTGCGTATTGGTGTTGTAAGGAGTAAGGGCTTCGACTTCATCGATCAGGTCTTGGTCGAAGTAAGTCTGACCAATGTGGCTGCTGTAGATGTCGTTTCCAAGTGTCTTATTCTGGTACAGAGTAGCGTTTGCATGAGCCAGGAGGTGGATGTGCGTCGTACGGCCAACATAATGACCTGGGAAGAGGGTCTCAAACTGGGCGACACCATCTTCATCAGTTGGCTGGATTCCGCGGCCAAAGGTCTTGTTAATGTTGGCCTTGTCGGCAAAGTTTCCGTTTCCCTGGTTATTCACGCCACCGTAGACACCAGTCGCGTTGCAGTGCCAGATCTCGAGGTACAGCTCTGGTACAGGCTCACAGGTAGTCACATCGATGATTTGGTAGTCGAGAATGAGATCAACACCCTCCTGGTCCTCTTTCAGATCACGCCGGACAGACTCGCCACTGACGTCTTGTAATTATTAGCGTATGTCGTTTTGACAGCTGGTCAATACTCACAATATGGACCGAGAGTGACCTCGGGGGTTAGAACGCACGAGTTCTGACCTGCGAAGAGGGTCTCGGCTGGAGTGTTGGGTGTATACCCAAGGTCGGTCTTGTTGTGGTCCGTGTTGAGCACGTCCTCAAGATCGCGCTTGTTGATACCACCTGACAAACCACATTAGAAAGAGACGAGTTATGGACTCAGAATTGCTTACGCTTTCGTCGATGCTCCTCGATCAAGGCGGAACGACGTTTGATGTTACGCTCAGTGACACCTCTGGCCTTCAGCTTCTCAGCACAGTGACGGAGAGACAGTCTCTCAGCACTGGCTTCGAAGGAGCGACGTGCTTCGAGCTCATCGTGGTGGTCTTCACCGGGATGAGCCACGGCCAAAGCAGCCAATCCCAAAGTAATTGAAGCAGAAAAACGCATGTTAACAGTACAGACAAATACAGCCAAGTGAATGAGGTTAGATGTAGGTAGAACAAAGCCAGAAAACCCGTTGCCTTTATACATTTTCAAGAGCGGCTATCATGTCTAGCTCTTCCGTTCTCGGGGTTGCATCACACCGTTATGCCGCCATTGCAAATCACGTCTTTTCCCCCGTCCGTCTTGGCAATGTTACGTGAAAAAAGTTCCGCAATGCGAAAATGGCCGTACTTGGCAGGAGGATACATTTCACATGTCTTATGCTTAAAGAGGCGTGATGGTTGCAACGTGAGGTTGGTAAAAGGTCTTTCCTAATTCGCTGTGATATACGTAACCCCATGGTAGATCATCGGGATGTGGGCAAACATACCTTATAAGGTCCACAGACGGCTCGGAAACTGACTCGTTAAAGAAGGTCAAAGAGCACAGTTGCATGCCGGCCCATACATTCAAAGTTTCGGATTTACAGTCTTTCGGGATTATACCGGTGGCACCGCAGCCGGGGCCATGATGGACAAGTTATGTGACTGCTGAGGCGATTATAGAAGTGAAACGCAGATGCAGGGGGGCCCTGTGAGGTTAAGCTTTGGCCTGTGAACATAGGTGATGAATGATAATAAAAGATTTAGTTTATTTATATAAGCTTCTACCTAAAAGCTTTTGTAATATTAAAATAGGTATAAAAGTAAAAGAGTTAAAATTTAAGTAGCTTTGGGAATCTGATATGAGTGGAGTCCGCTATATAATTGGTGGAAAATGTGGAGTGGCATGACGTAACTGCTAGGATCATAACAGCTTGGCAGGCACCAGTCTATCTGTAGGTAGACAGCTCACTATTCTACCCGGGTGCCTATTCACGAATAGAGTCTTCTAATACTCAGTTTCCACGAATATTTCCTATTAATGGAGAGGGCCTTCGAATAATCACTATGGCGGACTCTCCTATAATACAGTCAACTCTCTCCGTCATCTCGGGCCAGCTCTGTTTCGGCTCCCTGCACAACATTTGGTTCGGCTCCTCTGCTCCCTCCCAAGGCCTCCCGGTTGCTCCGCCGCAACCAAGTGGCACAGTTCAAGCTCACAGCGTCAACTACAACGTTGCCGCACAAAACGGGATATGGAATGTCTTCAAACTTGTTGCTTCCGAGACAAGGGATGCAGTAGCATGGTTCGTGGCTCGCGAGGATATCGATCCCAGGCAGGAAGTTGATAAGATTCTCCGCATATCTGGGTCACCTTATGAACCAGATCATGGAAGTACGGTGAACAACGACGTTACTTCTCAGGCTGGAGTTTTCGTGGTCAATCGTTATGACTGGAGCTACTACGACAAACGTTGCTTCGATGAGATTGGTGAAGGCCAGGAAGAAGGCGATGATGATGTGCTGGCAAACTCCAACTCCCTTGGTCTCGTTGATCTGTCTGTTGCGCAAGAAATGGTCCAACGAGGGCAGGGCCAACGACCAAGCCGACGAAACTGTGCAGAGCATGGAATCTGGTTATACATCCCCCATGGAGAGTACATGTTTGGTCGCTTTGGATTCAATGACACGCACACTGCAGCAAGATCATTCCTGTTCTTCTCCGCAAGCACAGAGTTCACAAGGACAAGTTTCATGGGCATTCCAGGAACGCTGCGAGAATATATGACGCCCCGGGAGAGGTTTAGGCGCCAATTGCGTGAAGGGGTTGACTTCTCGGGAATGAATATAGCGCAAGACATGCTTTCCTGTCAATATGTTTCCCCGCCGCCAGTGAATGAGCAGCTTGGCCCATACGACCCAAGCGAATATATTCTGGAAGAACAAGATATTGAATCTTTGCGAAATTATCGCGAAAACGCCTCCGCCGATGACGCAGAACCAACTATCCATGGGTTCATCGATCCATGGAAGCAGCCACTATTCAATCTTGTTAACGAGATGGCACTCAGTTATCTCGAACATTTCATCCTTCCTCATCTTGGAGGTGATAGTATGGCAGATATGGCCAAGACCTTATTTCCTGATTATGGAAGGAATAGCAGACCTATCAGCCTAGACGTTGCGTCGTATCGACACTTCACTCAGCCTGACCTAAACCCGATTTCAGACTTTGACTTGTCTCACGTCAGCGTTCGTCTTCGACAGTTTCTCGAGTCTCGCAGCCAGGATAAGTCCAGGGTCTTTAAGGATGATACAATAAGAGGAATCTGTCGAGTGTTGGGCTATATATTCACTGAGATATTGGAGCTAGCTAATAATGTGGCTCGTGATTTTCAGCATAATAAGATCCTGCCGTGCCATGTTCGTCAGGCTGTTTTGCTCGATGAGGAGATTCTTCGTTCGATGTGTTTCTCAAAGGTCCTGTGGGAAGGGAGCCTGTAAATAGATGTTTAAACAATGAATAGAGATGCTTGTCAATGCCAAAAGAATTTTCATAAGTACTGTGGTTGTGGTGCAAGAGCTCGAAACCACCAGAGGAGAGATAATGGGAATATGATAAGGCAGAGGAGCTTTTGGAACTGGCGGGGATTGGCTAAATCTCTGTTTGACGTCATTCTTTGTCTAGCAAGACCTGGATGCTTATAGCAATGCATAGGTCAGCTGACTTGCGGACAAGATTGACAATTGGGATTATGCATGTCAGCAACTGATTTCAGCCAAACAATCAAGAACCATCAACTCAATAAGCTACTGAGTCTAGAAGCAGATCAAACTTTATCCAGAGTCACATGCCCGCAAAGTATTCCTGTTAACTGCTATCATGAAACTTATCGTAGTTGGCGCTACAGGCTACATCGGCGCCGGGATCCTCCGTCAAGCCCTTGCACGCTCAGACGTCACCAGCATTGTCGCTGTCACCCGCCGACCTCTCGAACAAACCGCCCCGAAACTCCAAAACGTCATTGTCCCGGACTATGGTACATATCCCCCCTCGTCAAAGGAAGCTTTTGCCGGCGCAGGCGCATGTATCTGGACAGTAGGCGTGACACCTTCTCACGCATTTCGAATGGACCCTGAAGAGGTGCGCAAGGTTTGTCAGGATTATACCATGCTCGGTCTCGAAGCCATGCGCTCGTCTGGCCTTGCACGACCGTTTCGAGTAGCGTATCTCAGCGCGGTGGCAGTTCCGCGGGATATCAACAAGACTGTGTGGTTTGCTCCCAAGTTTAGACGGATACGGGTAAGATATGCAGACTGAAATTGCTGAGCTTTATGCTCGATGTGTTTGTTTTGCTTGCTAATATACGTGGATCCTAGGGCACAGCAGAAAACCAAGTTATAGAATTTGCAGAGGCCAGCGATGGCGCGGTAGAAGCGGTGATAGCTAAACCCGGATCTGTCCCTGCCCAGGGCGGTGTTCTAGTTACTGTTCTGGCAGCTATGTCTCGAGCTTTAGGTATTGGGGTCACTGAGGCTGTGGTTTTGGATGATCTGGCTATTGCTCTGATTGACCAGGTTGTTCATGGGATCGAAAAAGATCCACTATGGCCAGCAGACTTAAACCGTTTGGCGCAGCAAGTTAAGGACAAGAAGGGCCTAAAGTAAGGAGTTCGACTAACAAGATGGAGCGTGTACGGAATGTCTATTAGGCTTCGACAAGAGCCATATAACTATGTGTACTTTATCTGAAGCTCCCTGGCAGCCTCAATTGCCTGCTTTGCCTGATCGGTATACTTCTTTTGGTTTGCCTGTTGCATGCTGAATGTTTGCTGAAACTTCTCGACCATAAACGGCTTCAAGACCGTCTTCTTTGCGGCAGTGTAGTCATAGATGGCAGTGTCGTCGATACATCGTGCTGCCAAGCGGCGATATTGTTCTGATAGAATCCAAGCTTCCATCTTGAGCGACGTTGACTCGTTGGTTGGAGCTTCAAGCAGCTTATACAATACAGTGATGTGGTCTGGGAACTCAAGAGGCTAGAGAAAAGCAGCTGGTCAGTCTTTGTGATGCTGGAGCTGACATGGGGTCATACAAATTTGTATTCCGTTGTGATGCTTTTGAGAATAAGGCCCAGGCTACGTGGTGTCACCAGATCATCCCATTGAGCCTTGTGGTGCTGTGCTGCATCCAAACTGTGCTGTCTGATGAAGTGCACGCGTCCAGTTTCGACATAGCGGTTATACATCACGTTATTGACATGGCCTATGATACATCGGAATGATCAGATCTTGCAAGTGTTGCAGAAATTCGTGATACTTACCCTAAAAATATTAGATTTAGTCCTAGAATGAAGCGAAGGAGATCCACTTACCATGCTATCCTAAACGACGAGAATTGTCAGAAATCATGCACCTATCACTGATAAGGAACAGCTTACCATATCACCCCAAAGGAGCTGGTGGTTATCGAGACCTCGCCATTTCTTATCGGTAAGGAACCCTTGCTGTCCCGCCAAGAGTTGCAGCCAATTTTTTTCATTTGACACCAATTGTCTCTTGGCTTCTTCAACGCAGCTGGATGGGTAGTTATCGCTGGTGAGCTTCTTCAGCTGAGCTTGTAGATCAGCGAACCACCGAGAGGGAAATGAGGGAAGATCATTGCTCGATTGCGCCTGACCAGATTGTAAACGAAGCTGAGAAATCGGAGCCCTCGATGCAAGGTTTATTGGTCGCTTGAGAAGCCGCAAAGACATGATGCGAGTGCAGGGAACTTGGGTTGAGTGATGGAGATACTGACAGTGGAAACGGGCTCGGCTGCCCCAAAATAAAAGTTCCGATGGTCGGTGGCCTCGGTCTTCGGCGAAGATTCTCCGCGGCCCGGAAGATTTAGGCCTGCGTAAGCCGAGTCAGATAAAACCGGCGGACCCGCAAACCGAGCATTACCCTAAAGTTAAAAGAGAGGAGAAGATCCAGAATGTAATGTAAAATAAAAAATTAAGCCTGTATTAAATTATATTCTTAATACTAATTTATCATAATAGTATAGATTTTTAATTTATATAATATATATAGCATTTATAGAAAAAACAAATCACTAGAATATTAACTTCCTTAGTTTAAAGTAAAGCAAAAACGAAAACAAAACAAGGACAAGAAAAGAGCCTGGGACAAATACACAACTATAGCCAATCTGATATATTAAACTTTTCTTTAGCACGGACTCTTTTTAAATTAAACAGACTAAAGTGCGTAATTGTATATACGACTCTACGGTAATCATCGGTAGCTTGAGGTCTGTGTGTTTGTTGAGCATGTCAGAATGCGACCGTGCTTATCAGTCACTTTCTCTATAATACTTAAACGATATCGCTTCAATGTCTAGGATGTTTGACTGTATCTGTCGATTTAGCTACATACCCACGCACAGAGCAACCTCAGCGGGAACTAATCTGAGTCTTAAGGCTATAGCTGGTCCAGCAATAATGGCATCATCCCTTTTTCTCCCAGCGCGTAGGACCCTGAACAAACGGACATAACCGCTGATGTAGTATTCCAGGCCTCGTATTTCGTCTACAAACTGCTTGGCGGCGCTTGGTCGTGGGTCCGAGAGCCTGGTTTGGCTTAGTTTTGCTTAGGTTAGTGTCAGGTACCGGTAGCTCCACCAGAAAGGGGAGAATCGACAGGGCAGGGAACGAGAATTCCGTCCATACAGCCAGGGTTTCTGGGTCTAAACATAGCCACAGCTGAGATCGTGGCTACATGGTTCATTGAGGTAACCTTTTAAGCTTGAAACATAAAAGCTTTGCCCGGTCTTCTTTATTCTACTAGCTTCAGACAGGACCATTCCTCTCTGCACTCGCTATCTGAGTCTTTCTTTCGTTTTTCCTATTTCGACATTTGTTTCATTCAGACACTCGTTAATTGCTGGATCGTCATTCGTTTTCTTTTCGTGGTTCTCGATAATCTAATAATTACACCATTCGACTCCTAATTTTTCGCTGACTCGACAACTACGATAAATACTCCTTCGATATCGACATTACACTCCAAATCTCCCAATTGAGCCAAGATGGTTCAACTTCCATTCGTGGCTCTAGCAGCCCTACTAATTACTCCATTCTCTTCTGCTGCTCTCACGCAGTGCCCATCGAAAGAAGCATCGTGGACATCCAAGACTGGCACCGAGTATACCATTTGCCGCAATACCGACTATCGATACGGTGGAGGCAGTCTTAAGGTCGCCCGGGACATCAAATCTACCAATGCCTGTGCCGAAATCTGCAGCAAGGACCCCCGATGCGTCAAGGCTGTATACGATAAGCGAAACCGCATCTGCCACGTCAAGGACAATGCCAACGAGGCCCAGATGAACTGGGCGTCAGATGCCAAATTCGACACCATTCGCGTCAAGAACGTCAACGAGGGAGTCTTCATTTCTCGTTGCCCCAACCCAACCAACAACTACCGCTCCAAGGGTGGCAAGACTTTCAACGTCTGCCACAACAGCGACTACGTCGGCCCGACATCACGAATGACCAAGAACTGCGCTTCTCTTGCTGCATGTGCCGATATTTGCTCCGGTATCAAGACATGCAAGAAAGCCGTCTACGACAAGCAGGAGAAGGTCTGTCACATCAAGGAGACCGAGCCCAAGGCGTCGCTCTTTTGGGTACAGAGCAAGCGATACAGCGTTGTTCACTCCCCAGTCGAGTCTAAGCCTGCAACTCAAGGCAAATGGTCCGATCTCATCCGTCTCCCTGTCATTCCCGTTGCCGCCTATGTTGTTCCCCAGTTCCCTCAATCGCAGCAACTTCTTTTCTTCTCATCTTGGGGCGCTGACGCCTTCGGTGGCGCCTCTGGCCGCACCCAATTTGGAGTTCTCGACCTTCCTTCAGGTGCTGTCGGACAGCGAGAGGTCGCCGATACTCACCATGATATGTTCTGCCCTGGAATGAGTCAGCTTGCTGATGGGCGCATCTTGATTCAGGGTGGTTCTGATGCCGAGGCTGTGACACTCTACAACCCCAAGACCAACTCATTCACCCGAGGACCAGACATGAAAATTCCTCGTGGCTACCAGACTTCCACAATCCTTTCTGATGGAAGAGTCTTCACCATTGGAGGAGCTTACTCCGGTCCCCGCGAGGGAAAGAATGGTGAAGTGTACGACCCCAAGGCCAATAAGTGGACCATGCTGCCTGGAGCCGATGTCAAGCCTATGCTCACCAAGGATCGAGAGGGAATCTGGCGTGAGGATAACCACGCTTGGCTCTTTGGTTGGAAAGACGGCAGTGTCTTCCAAGCCGGCCCCAGCAAGGAGCAGCATTGGTATGGCACCAAGCAAAAGGGATCAATCGTCAAGTCTGGTAAGAGAGATAACGCCGATGCTATGTGCGGTATCTTTGTCATGTACGATGCCGTAGCTGGTAAGATTCTGTCCGCTGGTGGTGCCCAGGACTACACCGCAAGCGAAGCCAACAAGCGTGCTCATATCACCACTATTGGAGCTCCTTACAAGCCTGCTTCCGTCAAGCGTGTTGCTGATATGGCGTTCCCTCGCGGCTTCGGTAATGCTGTTGTTCTTCCTGATGGAACTGTTCTTGTGACTGGAGGTCAACGCAAGGCAATGGTCTTCACCAACACTGATGGTATCCTTGTCCCTGAGCTCTATAACCCTGCCACCAACAAGTGGACTCAGCTCGCTCCTCACGCTGTTCCCCGTAACTACCACTCGGTCTCGATCCTGTTGCCTGATGCTACCGTGTTTATTGGTGGTGGCGGCCTCTGCTACGTTGCCAAGATTGGTGGTTCAACTGCTGGCTGCGACAAGACAGCTGACCACGCCGATGGAGAGATTTTCCAGCCTCCTTACCTGTTCAACAAGGATGGCTCCATCGCTAAGCGTCCCATCATCCAGAACCTTGCCCAGAAGCCTGTCAAAGCGGGCAGCACTCTTAAGTTCAGCGTCACAAACACTTCTGGCAAGGTCAAGATGTCTCTTGTTCGTATGGGAAGCGCTACACACTCAGTCAACAGTGATCAGAGGCGTGTCCCTCTTACCGACTTCCAAGTCAAGGGCAACCAGTATACGGTCAAGCTACCCAAGGATAACGGTATCCTTCTGCCTGGTTATTACTATCTCTTTGTCATGTCGCCGCAGGGCACTCCTAGCATGTCAAAGACAGTACAGATTGCTTTGTAATTAGCAAGTGGAGTTTAGTATTTCGTCTCCAGAGCAGGAGCCTCTATATCGCTATAATAAGTAGCCTTCTACACTAACCATAGACTATAAGCATACTAGATAAGCTACAAAGCCTCGATTTGTGTTATCTTTATGTCTTAACTGGCGCTTCGATTTCGATGTAGTTAATACCCCGCTCTTAACAAAAGTGACACCTACTATGTAAATAGGCTTGTTTGCAGAAAGCATTGCTGTATTCCATGACCTTAAAGGTAAATTATGCGTACTGCGCCTGTTCTTCAATCTCATTCCACCAGACATATAGGCGCTTGGGTATGTATATGCGCGATAAGCCTCGTAAAGCTACGGGAAGCAAGGTCTGAGATGTTAAGAGATTTCACTCAACTACAGCAAAAACCTTACCGTTCGCCAACTGCAGCCTGTTGCCTGGTTGCCCACTAAGATAAAAGCAGCAGGCTCCCCCCTCCCACAAATTGTTTCGTCGCAACCTTCTCATCAATCTCTCTAGCAAGACGAATCCATTATTGTACTTACCCTTACGGTTCGTTCTTACATTTTATTAACCTCATTATCGTTTTTATCACATTTGCTATTATCAAGGTTTACCAAATAAATCATCGTAGGCTATAGCCTTTCCTTAATTTTGTGGCATATTGACAGAAACCAGTTCCGAAATGAGCGACGCTGGTATTATGCACCCAGTCGAGGAGCTGTTCCTTGACATTTCAATTAATGAGGTATTTACTCAGACAATGGTGACCTTTGTCGAGCCATGGAAGACTATGTATGTCGATTCAATTCGAGAGCAACGATACGGCGACGCCATTTGGGCTCGCTACTGCATCGAGGGAGGGGTAGAGGATGGGTTGATCATTGGCCAAGGCCCGAATCCTGACATCACGGTGCTTGATCAAATCAGGGAAGATGCAGTTGAGGCGAAGATGAACGAACCAGGACTATACGCAGAGGCCCTGGAGCTCTACCGAACGACTAGTAGTGCGGACGGGCACCCAGAGGTACTCAAGATAATCTTTGATACTGGCAGGATGAACCCTCGAGACTGAAGGCGCAGAGAGAGAGGATGAGGCGGTTTAAGCAAGCAGGGGAGGCCAGATGAGCCGTGGGACCCTTTGAAGAGGAGTCATTGTGTGTGCAACGGCCCAACTACAATCCATAGTCTCATAACATGAAATACGAGGATTTGTCCTTGCTCAGTCACGAAAGCCAACGTCAAAAAGTTTCACTTGGTCGAGATAACATGCTCAGATGAACAAAAACTCGGATGCGTCGGCATTTGAGAATGGCACGTGTCCAATCCAGCCAATAAAATGAAGTAATACAGGCTTTTGGGGGCGGCCAGCACATACATATCACAACCAACACATAATGCGGACCAACAGAGTCTCAGAACTTTACGGCATTCATGCAGAAATCGCACGGTAGGTCTCGTATAGGCACTGCTGATATGATCAAATGCAGTGATTATATTAAACAGCCTCGGATAAGATAAGCTCAATCTTAATACAGATAGACTCAAGGTGTTTAATACTTAATCTTAATAACTACCTGATAAAGTAGGTCACTCACCATTTGCACAATATGTGTCCCCCTCTCTAGCAAGTCAACACCAAATCGCGAGTGATGTTAGAGCTTTTGTTTTTGTTGTTTGCTTATGATGCGAAAGATTTTCTGTTATGTGCTCTGCGGGATTTACTCACTCTTGTTACTCACGAGCCAACATCTCAATCCTAGCCGAAGGATTGCGGCAAAGCTGACAAGTAACTAACAACCAACAGCATATCATCACGTTCACTACCATGAGCCCCTGTCGTATGATAAAAGTAAGTCGAGAAGGAAATTGTCTGAATTTCCGACCAACAATTGTCCCATGTATAAATATACTGGAATAGGCCGATTCATATCTTGCCCAAGTCGCCAAACAATCATCATCATTTTCTTCAAACTTAAAGATGCTTTCTCAACTTCTGACTATAACTCTTATGCTTACTGCACAGCATGCTGTTGCAAAGACAAACTCGTCCCACCTGCCAGAGCAGCTCTTTTTGGATATCCCCATCAACGATGTTCTTCAAAACACTTCCATGCTGCCATTGATCGAGCATTGGTCTAGCAGATACGTTGAAGCTATCCAGAGTAAGAGATATGGCGATGCAATTTGGGCAAGATTCCACATGGAGGGAGACGTCCAGGATGGTATCACCCAAGATACAAATGACACCATTTTGGATATCATCAAGGAAGATGCAGCCGGCTACAAGGTCAATGCTCCTGTTCAATACGCTGAAGCCGTTGCCTTTTACGCCAGTACCAGCAGCGAAGATACCCACTCAGATCTCATCAAGGCGATTGTGGAAGCGACTCCGGACGAGAACCTTGCCAAACGTGCGACGTTCAAGATAAACTGCGACCGCGCCAACTATCTCGCGTCCCAGTCGGATTGCCAGCAGCTCATCCGTAATATGCTAAAGAGCAAGATAAACATAGGAGACACAAGGCTTGCAGCTATTCATGGTGGTTGCAGACTGAGGGTTGGACCCTATCGTTCTGCTCCAGATGTTACGTATAACACAGCACATGCGGTGGCTATTCTCATTGAAGAGAAATGCGTGAGGAGGATCGGATGTTGCCAGTTTGTGTCTGGTTCTTCGCCAAAGAATGGAGGCCACCGAAAGGTCTGTTTGAGCTCGAAACGGAGCGGATGTCGATAAAAAGTTGGGCCACATACCTCCAGGACTGAATCATCTTGCACCAAGAGTCTCTGCAGCAATATGCCTTGATATTTAGGTAGTGAGAAGGGTCTTAGGAGCCTCGAAGAAGTGTCAATCAAATTAGGGTTGGTTATTTTAGTGTAGCTATGGTGTTGTAGATACCTGCGGCTTCTCGATCCCATATATACGATAATACTCTTCGCTAATTGGAATCTGCTTTGCGCCAGCTGGCCGAGTGACATTCCGCCCCCATTCTTTTGGCACCGCGTGTTTATCCTGCCATTCATATATCGCATCAAAATCCCTACACTGATGGTTGACAGCAAAGTCTGGAAATGGATTCGACTGGGTCTCAACCCAGTTGAAGGTGATGATGTCCAAATTTCCGTTGCACATGAGGTTCTGCATCAATATGTCAGTGCAGTGGCTAACATGAATCCAATGCAAGTCGCTGAAAGGCTTCTTTGCCGTCCCATTGCGGTTATACTCGGCCCAAGCCAGATGCCGCAGAAGGTTGAGACAGTGGATTTGATGGAACATGTCGATTTGCGCCATGTAAGCATTATCACCAAGACCGTACTCTTGGGGGAACTTGACAAGGAGCTCTGGATCTTTGCCTAGTCGGCGAACCTCGGACTCAGTGATGGGGAAAACACGGATGATCTCGAGATCTTCCCATGCATCATCAACCTCAGGATCAGGCTTGAGAGAGTTGCGCCACTTGGACGGATTCTTTGCTTCGAATAAGCCACCCTCTGTTTCAATAGGCTTCAGCTTGAAATTGATTGAGTCCAAGACAGGAGCTGTAAGAGAAGTTAATCGAGCGTCAGCATTGTGGGGAGCGGATGGAAGCTCACAGTAAAAGGAAGTCTTGCGGATGTAATCCATCTCGGACTCCGAGCTGAACCTGGAGGAGGCAGCGACAAAAAGACCAAGAGATACCAAAAAGAGAAGAAGGTTGAGAATTACCCAAGCATGTCGTCTCCAGTTCTGTCGCTGGTTTGGTCGAGTCCACTCGATCTCATCACTCTCTCTGTCACTGCCTAGAAGGCTCTCATCAGAACCTCTGTCTTCTTTGAGTGACATAATCTTAGATATGTTCATAGATTCGTTGGCAAGGAGACTGAAAAGGTAGAAACAACAGAGTCAACTCTCAGTTTTGTAAGAGATTGAATGCTATGAAAATTGCGCTGAAACTCGAGCAATGGGATTGCTTTATCACCAAGGTCGTGTTGCATTTTGTTATCATCATCAAATCTGGGGGCCAAAACCAAGCCACCTTCCCCATGCAGAATATCAAAGGTACTTTTGGTGCAAGATGCCGATCAATCCGGCACAGCAATCCGAGATAGATCTCGGGTTTCCGAACAAGATATCGAAGTGGGTACTTTTGAAGACAGATGCCGAGTTCCGGTAAGACGTCTTCTCTTGACGCGATGCCTTTGGACTCTGGCATCACCGTCCTACACCAAAAAGAGATATCTAGTGACACATCAACGTGAGAACTTCTGTTGATGCACACCAATAGGTGCATCTAGTTGGATATTCAACCTTATCTACCCCGCAACAAAATGACCTTCCCTTCCAAGTAGTCACCGATTTAGACAAATATACGAGCTGTGTGAAAGAGCAGACGATAAAATATTCTATTTAATACTGAAATTATCCTGTATAAGAAGACACAGCTCTGAAGAAGAAACAAGTCTCACAATACCGCAGTTCCCAATAGCAAACCAAGACATAATGAAGTTATCTCAGATCCTCAGCACCGCTGCACTATGCAGCTTCGCAGCTGCAAGCCCTCTCCCTGGTACGTCAAATTAGACCTGGAAAACAATATGAGTTGACATTCAGTTTAGATAATGCAATTGCGGAGAGAGAGGCGAATCCTCTTTCGCCTCCTGGCTACGGCAACAAGTACATCTTGGAGGATGACCTTGACAAGCGTGCACCTCCTGGCTATGGCATCAAGTACATCTTGGAAGACGATCTTGACAAGCGTGAGCCTCAGAGGAACACGTATGGCAAGGCCTATACTCTCAAGATGAAGGACGATGGTTTCGAGAAGCGTGACCCTCAGGATGCATACAGAAAGTTCTATACCCTCAAGATGAAGGATGATGGCTTCAAGAAGCGAGATCCCCAGAATGCATATGGCAGGGCTTACACTTTGAAGATGGAGGATGACGGCATTGAGGAGCGTGCGGCTGAAAGTGAGGCTTAACTATCCATATCATAGAGGAAATTCTTTGAATATTGTACATCCTAGTTAGGCCTGTAGCTCAGCATTAACAACCTAGTATAGTGCAACCCAATGAACAAAGTATGTAGTGACTGCAAAGATCAACGATATAGTAAAGCAAAGCGCTGTTACCATATCAGCCCCCCAAATTCCAGCACTTCGGGCAGCGTCATATATGTGGATTGCAATCCCGACAAGCAGAAACACTATGCTGTTTCCTAGTAGCATCGTAGGTGCCTGCCAAGAGAAAGATGCCAGGCGCCTTAGTCGAGGCATCGGAGAGGCGAAACTACTAGCATCTGATCCTAGAATTGCACATAGTAACACCTTGTTACGTTGCGGCTGATTGAGATTTGTGCCATAATCAAGAACTGCTGTGTGGCAATTGAGGTGCCTAGAAGCGCATGGATAAGTGCACAAAGCATGGCAATCTTTGCAGTGTATGGAGGAACTGGAAACCAATTCCACGACATCAAGCTGCCGACGAGGGTAGCAACTAAAACACTCTGGATAATCAGAAAGTATTTAGATTATGCTGGGTCGAATCCTTATGACAGGTCAGACATACAGATATTATTACTATCTCGAGTTCTCGTTGCTTGGTATGGAGGAAATGCTGGAAGACTTCATTCTGTTGTGACTGTGGCGCTTGGAGCAAGTTCTTGGCTGTGCATTCCCAGACTCCCCAGGGTGAGTAGCCTGTCTCAACGGTCCTGGAGGCTAACGCCCAGAGACGACGAGTCGTGTTCCCCATACGGGCCATGGAAGATTGAAGAATGTAATTTAGCTTAGTCCGCGACATGGTTGGTCATATTTGAGGGAAGATCGTCATTAGAACCTGATTATATGAGCAGAGCCTGATGCGAGAGGTCAAGGCCGTGATGTCAAACGACATGCCTGAGGCGCCCATGAAACGAGGCTGTCGAATTCAACAGCTTTCGAGGCCTGAGCTTACTGCACCCATGATTGGTTCGAAACCTAGCGGTGTGGTTTGTAACATTTTGGGCCGCAATCTGGCTGACAGATGGTTAATAAACGAGGGACATATTCTACCTAGAGTATCGAACCATGAAGATTATCACAACCCATCGTTCATGTCGAAGAAGATGGAACCTCAGAAAAGCACATTGCGACATATTACGATATTCACAGTGCCAGCTGGGACACCTGTGCCCATCTCCGGCCCTGCTTATCTTGGGCGGTATATAAAAGCCTCATCTATACCGCATTGGGGGACATACGTCGAGACCGAACAAGATGTCCAAACCCGTCAAGGACTCTGTGTAGAGCTCGGACGGAGCTCGGACGGCGGGATTATTGTTCTTCATCGTACGCGACAAAGGCGTGAAGAAACTGAGTCGCAAGCAGGCATCAAGTATGAGAAGACGGGGAAGTTCACAAGCTGGGACAATGACTCAATTGTTCGATGTGGTAGGTTCTCAACCACGGTGGAAAGAAGTTGGTTAATACAAGTGTTACTGACTGCTATTGAAGCCACCACTCATGTACACATGAGCCTTACGAAAACTATAGCGTCTGTAACAGAAATTGCCAGACATTCATTAACCTATTGGTACAAAGAATTATGGCTGGCGAATCAACTTGGACTCCGCGTAGAACAACATCGCATGCATTCACGTCTGGCCCTTCGTCCACCAAGGTTGTTAACTTATGGGAATCCGACGGAGCAAAGTCACAGGCCTTGAAGCCTGAAAATACCTACCAAGCCCCGGATTGGACTCCCAGCCCTATCCCAGGTCAACCAACCCTCCAAAAGACTTCTTGGCCTGTGGTTACTGGCCCAATGGGACACGAACTGGCCATGTCTGGCCTTTCGAACAAGGATCCCGTGTCATTGGAAGAACAACGAAATACGAGCATGAGCTTTGCCGCACGTGGAAGACGGGATCTATACCCCAGATTGAGCCAACGGCCACTACTGGCACATTTGAAGTTCCAATCGGGATGAGACGGAAGGTCGACGCACGTACCAAATCAATGGAAGGGACTTACGACAGCATGGCTTCTACAAGCCGTAGGGCCTACGCTCTTGGGACTAACCTCGATGGCTACCGAAACAATAAACACATCTCCCCGTCGAGGTTCGAGGAAAAGCAGCAGCGTACTCGAGACCACATCAGCGGCATTGCGCGAGCGGCGGACCTTACTAACAGCGCAAATCAGGGATTCTAAAACACAAACACCAAAGGTGACCCGCGAAGACCTAACCGATCCGGTTGCAATGTCTTCAATGGTGACAAACTTGGTAGAAATGCTAAAGATTCCACGCTCTCCCTTTATTCTTAAGCTTCTTCTCGACCAACTTGCTACAGACAAGGGAGGCCCTGCTTGGAAGGAAGTGCGTCAGAAACTCCGATTGGCACTTGAGGAGGAGATTCCCAAGTGTAAGAAAGATGAGAAAGGGGCTTTGCAGAATGCTCTTCAAGTCCTATCATAGCTTTCCTTCAAGTTTCTACAAATTTTGTAATGTTTCATAAGGTACTACTAATTAGCGAGACCGGAACAACAGAACAGGATGTGCTTCTCCCCATTGGGAAATGGATTTTGTATCTTGAGGTCAACAATGTCCCAATTTAAAATGAACTTAGCTTTGAAGACAATACTTGCTCGAGTGAGGAAGTGAGGAGACTTGGTATGTTTTCGTTGAGATGCCACAGGCTGAAATTATGGACAAAGCAACATGCATGTCTAGGCTAGACACGGATCTAAATTGAGTAACGTTCATTGTCGTCAGTCAACCAGTCACGTGACATAAATAGTCCCCCGAGACTCGCCAGTCGTTATAAGCAGGCTGCCTGGCAAGTAAACATTGATCTGTGGCATGCAAGTAATTGTGTGAGAAATGTCAGATTAAGGTTCGATCAGATTTCGCTGTAACTGAGACTCTCACTTGCTCACTGTCCTGTATGGCTGAGCCAGAAATATGAATAAGCTGTCTTTAATATTAGAGTTTTCAAGCGACTTTGAATGGGAATTAAATCAAGTTTGGCTTCCAGATTTTCACCTATAAGTGTGTCTCGGCCCCTTGTTTTCATCCTCATACTTTTCTAAATTTCACTCATCACCCGTCAACATCCAGCGCTATGTCTTCCGAATCCCATGCTTACCATCTGCAAAAGGCAGAGGATGTCATTCACATAACCCGTCGACGTTGATGGCCACAGTAGCCGAGGAATATGATCGTGTTGTCGCATCAGATCTTGCGCTAGAGTCACCACGACCTTTCACAGACAGAGACCAGATCCTGCACCAACTGCGTGGGCTTAAGGAAAAAGAGCTCCGGGAGAACGCTTAGGCGCGCTTCGCTCAACAGCCTTTCTACTGTGAATTTCCAGTCAGGAGAGACAGCTTAAGATGGGTCCTTGGCTATCATAGTCTTTATCATTTTATTATCTGTCATAACAAATCTGTGGCGATGTATCACTGTTACCCAGACAGGATAGAATCGGACAGAGCTGGTGGCAGTGTCTTGAACTCTCTCGACCCCTGGCTTTATCGTCATTGGCTCAAGCCATATGAGTCTGATATAGAGCATGGTCGCTACATTGTTAAATCCATCACGTTTAGTTATCATAATAGAGACATACATCCAACGCTTGCGGATATCTCGCAATCTCATCAGAAGCTCATTCAACGTTTCTCGTCTGATATCTTCAGAGGCATCACATCTGAGATGCTTCAGAGGTTATCTGTTCTGCCTTTCCCTAAACCATCGGGACAGCCACAAGAGGATTTGTATATGACTTTGAGCAGAACCCATGCCATCCACCCAGTATTCAAATCTCCTTTGATGGTCATCCATGAAACGAAAGTATCGGGAAGGGAGCGTTTTACAGTCGAGGAAATTGATGACCTTCCCGTATCTATGGTATAAACTGGATCTAAAGAAGATCTCAGCTGGCCTATATCATTACATGACCTGCATTGCAACGGACCGGCTTTCGCTGAGCACAATGCGTCTGACAGCTCTGTCTGCAATGTGAGCATCAGCCTCAAGTCAGCGATAAGATTTATTATAAATCTAGAAAAGAGATAACCGGTTTGCTGAAGAGTAAGACCGAGCCTTCCTCGTACCGGACACTCTATCGACGTTGACAAACAAGCCCAAGAGCTTGCCTGGAATGACGTGATGCATGGAAAGTTATCGCTGGATCAACCATCCTCGACTTGGGCTAGGGGAGAGAAAAAACTCAGGGGCTTGATCCTAAGCGATAAGAAAACTTAGGTAATTTGGTTTAAGTTTAGGATAGGTTTAGGGTATTGTTTGCTGAGTTTATCTGGTCGGATGCTTGTCAGCTTCCTGGGGATGGGTAAACAGACGCAAATACCCAGCGTGGGCCGGACCAGGAGCTCTGCACCACTTTCGTCTAGTGCGAGTCATGATGCGATCCAGTGCGTTTTCCTCGAACTATATATCCTGGAAGATAATTGATGGTGGTGGAAAGTGGACATAGACTCACCAGACACTTGGGCTCTGTGGTTAATACCTAAAGTGGTATTTGTTTTAACTACCTACACCTTGGAGACTTGCGCCATACATGCTCTGGATAGGGAATTCTATACTTCTGTATAAAACTTATTCAATATTAGTCTGGCAGATACCTAATTGATACAGAGAGTGCCGAGATGCGGGTTCAAGAGTATTTCATAAATTGGGGTTGTAGCACAATTACTACCTACGTATCTAAAGCCAACCTGATTATATCCTGTCAACTCTTGGCTACCAACTATTTTTCCAAAAGTTGAGTGATGCAGATTACGATCTCAAGAACTCTAAGTCAAGCGTTAGCAAGTCATCTACTGCTGAATTGATACACAGCTTACGTCGAGGCGCAGGCGAGTCCCAGCGCTGCTTGGAATAGTATCTCTCGAGCCAAAGGCGCGTCTTCTGAGCTGAGGGCACTACCCCCTGGCCACCAATCCCGGAATAAACCAAAGCATATCAGGCAGATTATCGAGCCAATTACAATAAAGCAGTCGATAAGAATACGGAATGACACATAGGCAGGTGGGAAGATCCTGACCAGTGGGTACAGAATTTCTATAGCTGACCAGCAGAAAGTCGTGACAAACTAAGTTGTTAATACATAGAAGGTCAGAAGCTGGCTACAATATGTCTACTTACAGCTGGTCCTAGTATTCCAATTGCAATAAAGTTTTTCGGGGCAGGGATAGAGGATACGACGATCCCGGCGACTGTGACTCCAAGGACAAGTGCTCGTAGAGCCAACACCAGTTTGGTGGGCCGCTGTGGTTTTTGTGCTTGCGAGGGCCTGCTGTATTTTTGGGCTTCCATGTTGAAGAAGGCAGGTTGTAATTTTATATTGAACAATAAGATCAAAGTGGGAATTTGTCGGAAATGGATGGCATTTTATATTGCGGGGTGAATATCAGGGCAAAAGTTGTTAAGAGGTCCTAGCACCAAGCCGCCCTCTGCACCGCAGCATTCAAACTGCAAATCCATTAAAATCAGATCATGGCTTCTCATGATGACGCAGTGGAAAGTAGCATGCGCAAAATGCAGGCAACGCGAAAATTATTTAGAAGCTACCATCTGGTTCGCTTTTCAGAATTAGGTCTAGTTTGCGACACGGAATCTAGCCGAGGCTCGAGCGCAATCACAATTCTATGCAGTAGAGAGACTGTGAGCTCGGAGCTAGCCACTAGTGAACAAAACTAACTTTAAAAATGATACGAAAACTTGGTACAGGGCGAGACCAGGGAGTAGGTTCCGTACCGGATCAGCAGCCCAAGCTGTTGACATGCAAAGTAGTGCACTATTGTGCCAAGTGCCGAGGCAATACTAATGCACGTATGCACGTGAACGCACAACAGCAGGCTGGATATAAAAGATAACACCTGGGCAAAGTCCCTGCCGTCCTTGTATTGGCTGATCTGAATTGATCCTGCAATAGGACATGCTCAACTTGGTGAAGATTGATATGCAAGCATTAGCAGCACAGCTCGGCTTATGACTTTGGAGCTTTGGCGTAATGTGTACGAGCTGCAACTCAGACTCTTATTGTTTATTGGCCTCTTATCGTTTGGCTACCATTGGCGGCTCTTTCAAATGTAGTTGTATAAACTGTAGCTGCTATTTACATTGATAGCCATACAATTATTGCAGAGGTGACTTAAGAGCCATGGAAGAGCGTCGGTCACAAGCTTTGAGATCGTTGTGGAGCATGGAGCGATATCTCCAACTTCTAATACCAAAGAAGGGTCATCTGTATACATACATAACCATGCCTGCAGAATTCTACTCACGCTTCTTGGTGCATCGATTTGCCATGATCGACGTCATCATGTCTCTCTTGCGACGTCGAAAGCCCATCGCACCCGCACCTTTCATCTTGTATCAGCAGCATGAGGAAGCTGATATTCATGGGCCACCTTTCCGCGAGCTCACTGACTGCCCTCAGTCTGTACTTTCCTTTTTGGTAAAGATATCGATATTGGCTAGCGATGCTGAGTTGGAGAACGATGATCGGTTCGCTGGAGCGTATCAACTCGAAACGACTATGCGAGACTGTGAAACATGAACGCATTCAATGCCACTGAGTCTAGCTGATAAATCAAGCAGCTCCTTGTCTGTCTGAGACGTCGTCGCAAGATGACCATCTAAGTACGCTCAATGCATACTTTTACTGAGTGGCGCACCTCCTGCTTGCCCCACGAGTATTTATGGGATCCCACAGCGTCAAGTCGAGTTCAAATCTACTGAAAGCCTCTTTTCTCTCTTATTAATAGACTTCCTGCGGGCTGCCGGCAGACTCCTCCACTGCCATTTCCATCCTATATGGCTGTCGAAAGGCCATTCTGCCGTTGGACCGTAAGTGAGGGTATAACAACGATAGCTCAATTCCTTGCCGAGACATAATTAAACTATACTTAATTACTATAAATAAGTTAGTTCACTGGGCACTCCGATAAAGCTCATTGGGAGACTGTAATGCTAATATCTCAGAACCCTAGGCTTGACCCAGAGTATAGTAACTTCCTTATAGGCTTGTCTTACTGTTAAGCCGTGCTATGTCTTCTGCTTTTACCCTTCTATAAGGGATAGAATTTAAAGCCAGATAGAGTTGGTGTTGCTGTCCAGAAGGTAAAGCAGTAGTTATGAGTAATACACAGTAAAGGATAAATAATATAATCTAAGAGCTTCTTCTATACTTAAATATAAACTCTAATAATATAGAGTTTTTAAATTTTAAAAATAAGGGATATATATATTTAGATACTACTACTACTAATAATACTAATAGAAAGCTCACCCTGCTTTATTTAAACTAAACTACTAGCTCCTCTATATCCTGGACTGAAAACAGCTGCATCTTCGCCACAACCTTCTCTGGATGAAGTGCCTCAGGAGTAACGTAGAAGCCGAAACCAGCAGCATTCTGTCCATGAGCATAGTTGGCAGTAATGGGGCTTACATTCAGTAGACTTGTCGCCCATGCCTTTATTTCGGGCTCCATCTCTAGGACACTCATCGCTACCCCCATAGGGAACAGGTATAGGAACGAGGGTTCTTTGCATCGGCAATGATGATGAGTTACCCATTCAAACACTCGACAAATCTCCATGGCAGGATCTCGCACCGTGACAGCACCGCCAGGTCGTCTAAGCGGTTCAAACGATAAATAGTTAGTGGCTGGTTCATTAGGCATGGCAGCATCAGCACACGCTTCGATGCGCGCGCTTGCGCTGACTGGGTCGATCTTCCAATGAAGGGCGATAAGCCACATCATTGTAGCATTGTAGAGCATGAGCTCTGTCGCAAGAGCGAACTTGCCTAACCTCAGTCGTCCCGACTGCCTGGAAGTACCAATAGAACCAAGAGCCTCGGCTGCTCGACCATTAAGTTGGGGTGTGTTGCCGGCGTCGGTTTCAACATGGTTTCCAGAGCGGGCTTGCCATTGCCATCGCCAGCGGTAGAGGGCAACAAGCTGTCTCTCAACCCTTCCCAGCAACTCTGTTCTTAAGCCCGGCCTATCCTCATCCATCAACTGTGCTGCTTCGTGGTCCTGCAAAATCCCCGGCACAACCACCAAGATGTCTAAGAGCTGGCTTTGTGGCGTCTTGAACCTTTTGTTACGCTTATATGGGACCATCCGCCAGCGCTCCTCTTCGAGAAAGAGACGCTGTTTGCCGTATAGACTTGCAACAAGCTGGAAGTATAAATTAACATCATAATCTTGACTGGAGGAGCTTATTTGACCCTACCAAAGTCGCCCTTGTTGCCTCGAACGCATTGAGAAAAGGCTGCTCCTGAAAGGCTTCTGGCCCACAGAGGTGAAGCAGCCTCGCAAGCCCTCGGAGATGAAACACAGCACCAGTCTGGTCAGCGTAGGATGCCTGGATAACGTCAGAATCATGTAATCTTCAACCACGGCTTCAGGCCCCCACAGCATGCATCAGTAGCACAAGAATGGGTACCAGCAAATGTGGCCCTCCCTGAACAGCGCTACTTCCCAGCGCACCAGCCAATGTCTTCAAACACTTTCCATACTGCATAATACCCTTGAGTTCGATGTCTCGTTGATGGTTAGATCTCCCAAAGTTGGCCTCAGAAAGCGCCTTGGCGGCATCCAGGGAGAGACTTCCAAGCTTCCCAGCAGCCGCCTGGTCGAGCCACGGGGTTCCGTAGCTTCGCCAGACAAAGTTGGAGAACATGAAAGCGAAGCAAAAGTCTCCCTGAAACGCAATCAAGCTCATCTCGGGAGGTGGGGAGGCTACTCGGCTCATGGTTGAGGACGTGGCTTTGTGGCCGGAGTGCGAGGCATTTTGTTGGGACACTCCATCTCGAGGGAAGGGTGCTGTCGAAGTATGGTGCCAAGTTCGCTCCCTGTTGAAGCCCAAGCATTCAAAGCCCCCTTTCGTACAGCGAACACAGACGGGTCTGGTTTCGTCTAGGAACACCCAAGCAATCAGGATCGCCGATCGGCCGCCATTGAGCGTGATATGGAGTAACGGAGCAGATCTTACCGCATTTTACTCGGCGCTTTCTGCAGGTATTGCAACCTTTGCTACGGCCTGGAACACCCACCATGCTCGCATCACCTGGAACTCGTCGCAGTTGTTGAGTTGGCCGGTACTAGAGAGCTCCTCGGCTGCTCGCGCAATCATTCCTTTCGGGGTGACAGCCACTTATATAACCTGGGCCATGGGCTTAGCGGCGGATAAGAGCTACGGTAGCGCCGGCATTAGTGCTGACCTAGCTGAACACTAGTGCTGATGAATCGTATTACCAGACTCTGGCAGTTCTGCGAGTGGAGAATGTCAGCGGGCGCTGGGCTGGCAGAGTAAGAGTAAGATTCGATCCGGAGATAGATATTGTTGGCAAGAGTGGAGAGGAGGAAGCCATTTCTAGATGCAATGAGCGAGAGGTGTGACTAGGTTGATAGAGCTTCAAAGGCTTTATTGTAACCGTGGTTGTGATGCTCTATGATTGGGCTTCTCATGTATAAAAAGGGCAGGGCCTGGTGCATCCAGGCATCTTATTCACACCATCAACCACCGACAATATTTAGCCCTCAAACTCCTTTGAAAATCCACTACTCGAATATCCAACATGAATTTCTCTCTCATGTTTCTCGCCTACTTCATGATGTATGGCCTTGCTGTCGCCAAATACCTTTCTCCCAGCACCTCGCAGCTCACCCAACCCTACTACCCACCAAATGCAGACTGCTGGGAGTACAAAGTCCCCGTCACCATCACCTCTGAGAACGCTATCTTTGATTTCCCGGACTGGGAAGACGACTATGCTCTCCAAGACTTCCTAACGGCTGCAACGACTCGAGACAGTGCTGGATACCCGAGCCCCATTGTCGGCACCAAGAATGAGACTGCAACTTACACCTTGGCCGCATCTTTCTGCACGCCAAAGCATGCGGGCAAGAAAGCCATCATTCTTGCGACTCACGGCATCGGGCAGGCTCGGACTCACTGGAACGCTGCCCACCAACCAGCCGAGTACAACTTCGTCCAGCATGCTATCAGCAAAGGGTACTCGGTCTGGTTCTACGACCGTCTTGGCACTGGCGAGTCTGAAAAGTGGGTAAAATATTTTCCATGTGCAGGCTAGTAGCTGACCTTACATACAGAGTCTCTGGATTCACCAACCAGCTTCGCAAGCAAAAGGCCATCCTCATTCAGCTCGCCAAGATCGTCAAGTCCGGGCAATACACAGGTACCTTTGGAAGGCCCGACAAGCTCGCCGTAATGGGATTTTCCTTTGGATCATTTATCACACACTTTGCCGTAGCCGAGAACCCAACCATTGCAGATGCAGCCATCTTGACGGCCATCAACTACAATACAACGGGGCTGAACCTCAAAGGCTTGATTCGTTCCTTCGTACCCCGAGTGGCTTCCCTCCAAAACCCCCGCCGTTTTGGACTACTGAACTCTGGATATTTGACCTGGGTTGATACCATCGCGCAAATCAACACGCAAGTATTGCCCACTACCCAAAGTACCCGCTGCTAACTGTAACCATCTCTAGCTACTTCAAGTACCCGTACTATGATCTTCCCACAGCGTCCTACTGTGAGGAATACAAGCAGCCATTTGCCATCGGAGAGTTTCTGACTATTGCTGATGGCGACTTTGATGCCAGTGGTTTTACTGGAGCTGCCCTCGTAGGTACCCTGTTTCTTGACAGAAGACCCTGAGGCTAACATGATACAGGCCATCACTGGAGAGACGGACTACATCATCTGCGATGGACAGTGTCGAGGCATCTTTGAGGAGCCGGCGCAAACTATCTGGAAGAATGCCAAATTTGAGACCTACTTGCACCCACACGCGAGTCACAATTTCAATTTTCACCACAATGCTACCAGGGCGTATGGGGTTATCACCGATTTCCTTGAATCAAACGGTATTTAAGCAGGAATGCACCTAGATAATAGCTTTGTCTATCTTTTTCTAGACTACTTCTATTTATTAGTTGTTTTTATAAAAGAAAAGAAGTCTGGCGGACTGAGACCTTGAATAATAGTGTCCCCTTGCGGCTGATTATTCATCCCTTGACGGGAATCTGCTAGCTTGATATTAAGTGATTGTTCCTAAAATGAAACATAGGTTAGGAAAGAAACTAAACCCAAGAGAAGCCTATATTATTCAAGACTTACCGAATTACCGATCTGCCCATAGCTATTATTTGGCTTGTTGCGCTCTTCAGGAGGGCCGGTCGAGCTGGCAGGGGTGCCTGGACTGAATGAGAACTGATAGCTATTGCCTCGTGAAACTGTATTAAGACATACGTGATAAATCCATATTTTGAAGAGGAGCGAAAACTTTCAGTTGTTATAAATGAGATATTGGCAGATTAAGGAGTTAATATTTTAATTGCGTTTTAGCCTTTACTTTACTTTAAATATATAAAAGAAACTCTTATATTTAATAGATAACTCTAAAGGGCCTTCAGGTTTGCGTCCTACTGCTTTTCAGTACCCAATGTCTATCGTATGCGAGCTGCCGCGGCAAACATTAAGTTAAGTCCTGCCCTAAAGCGCTCTTACAGTGACTGAAGGCAATAGGGGGCTACCTAGAGAATTGAACCCAGACCCCAGTTTTTAATTCAGTTCAAGAAGGTAACTTCGAGCAGCCGAGATAAGCTTGAATTCCTTATATGAGATTCTGTGATACTAGAGGTGGAACCAGGTACGGCAGGTCGCAGTACACCTCTGAGGCACTGCCTCTGGACACAGTGGCGGTCAGGAATTCTCGTCCAAGGCAGAATCCCTCAAAGTTCATTGGTTTCGCCATGCCCGAGTCTGTAGTGCCTTCTGACCTACGGGTTAGATGCTGAATACGTCAATACAGTTCCCAATGCAGAATCAACTTGCTGACCTGGTCTACGGCATCTCAAATAGTGTGCTATTCCACATTGGGAAAGAGAATGCGAGCTGCCTCGACGTGGCTGTGATGACAGCTCCACTACGGTTGCGCCACTGTCTACGACCTGCGAGTTGAAGGGGGATGTGATTGGCCCTTATTCGGACGGCTTTGTTTCTCATCCGTGAGATTGATCTGAATCAAGGATTTGCTTCTTTGACCAGCGAATTGCGGTTTGACAATGCCTGTTATTGACCACGAATATCCGCCTGGGATAGGGCCGAGATATCACAGCCTAGTCAGCATTTCTAAGCCATTCCAAAGTATAGAGGTGTGTAAGCATGGTGAGTCCGGTAGGGCGGCCCAATGCGTCTGGCAATACCGATATTTAAAGTCATCCCGTTCTATATAAACTCCTCACGGGTTCCGTCTCTATCATGCCCAGTCTTCCTACACACTTACACCATACACAACCAATTCCCCCTCAATCTACATCTTCTCCTCTTCTTCCATTCTCAATCAATCACCTAACAACATGGCTGCCATCCTTCGCAAACTCTTCCGCCGCAAGAAGCAGCCCCCTCTGGTCTGCTCCATCTCCCTTGATGACCAAGGCTATCCTATGGGTGAAGACCCAGATCACAAGCATACAGCTGCCTGTTTCATCGACTTTGAGCCCCTCGCCGTGGTCGAGCTCTTTCAGTCTCAAAGCTGCCAGGCCTGCCCTCCTGCCATTTCTGGCATTCTTCAGGGCGCAAACCACCCAAACCTCCTTCTTCTGACCTACAACGTAACGCTCTTTGACCATATGGGCTGGAAAGATACCTTTGCTAAGTCGGCCTGGGACCAGCGACAGCGGGCCTATGCCATGAAGCAGCAACATAAGACCATTTGCACTCCTCAGGTCATCGTTAACGGTGTAGCTGATGGCTCTGGTGCCGGCGGCAAGGAGAGTATCCAAGAGATTGTGCAGCGAGCCAGGGCCGTCCAGATAGACAGACCATGGCATATTTACCTTGATGCCAATGACACGGAGGTCAGGATCGATTCTGACGCTGAAATGGCAGAGGAACATGACATTATCATTATCCTCTTCAGAAGTGGTGATGAGAAAGTCAAGATTGGCAAGGGGCCTAATAAGGGCGTAAAGCTTGATCATCGCAATGTAGTCACGGATATGCTCAAGATTGGGAAGTGGACTGGCGGTGACGTTACACTGCGCCTTCCAGCATCTAAGGACTCAATGAAACCAGGGGAGAATGCTGTTGTTCTAGTTCAAGAGGGTTCTGGCGGCCCTATTGTTGCTGTTGCTAAGATTTAGAGACTGCTAAAGGGTTAATTGATAGCTCAAGCTTGCGACATCTCAACGAAACATATCAAGCCAACACTTTGGAAATTTCCACATGGTGAAAGCAACTAGAACTTGCGACTCTATTCAGAAGTACGACATGATCACAGTGACTCATATTGCAAAATGGAACCCTACAGTTAGTGCAAAATGCGCGTGTGAATGGAGTCTTTATTCTTGGCCCGCATTCCTCCACTTTAATGCCATGATTTGGCTGATGGCTTGGCCAATGTCAGAATCGTCAAAGACAATAACAGGACAGTCTCCACCAAGCTCCAGTGTGCACTTTTTAAGGCCCTGAGCATAAAGACCAGCAACAATTTTGCTCACCCTAGTGCTGCCTGTAAGCCTTACTTTCGCGTTGAGAGTATGGTTACACAAGACCACGGAAATACCAGGGGTGTTTTCCAAAGAGGTCGTTAGAACGTTGAATGTGCCTGCCGGGAATCCAGCTTTGGAAGCTAGATATGCTGAGGCCAAGCAAAACAGAAGCGTTTCTGGTGACGGCTTGACAGTCATATAGCACCGGACAGTAAACGCTGCGCTGGCCTTCCTCATACCTATAGCAATTAGGAAGTTACATGAGACTAAAGCAACAGTCACGCGAATAGGTTGTTTGGCCGCAAGCACTCTTCCTTTTGGGTTGCTAGACGCTCTAATTGAGCCGTGGATTCGTTCGGCTTTGCCAGCAACGTTGAAACCGATACCTTTAACTGCTAAGAAACCCGGGCTCATAACTGCGGCATGCAAAAGACTAAAGTCCCTTGCGTACAAGCTAGGGCACCTGAAATACTGCGACACAAGATGCGTTTTTGTTGCGCTGTAAGAAGCCCAGCCCTCTCTAATTGGTCAGATTGAACCCACTGCGCGATTTCGGTAGCTTGATAAGGTCAAACCGACCGCCACCTTCAATTGAGAAAAACAAGGCTCTTTCAATCAAAGCTGGAATGCTCGTTGTGACCAATCTACGCTTTGTACAACTGTTTTTTACTTCCCAAATAGGTATAGTTCACTAACATGCCATTGTCGCATAGTGACATAGTTGTTCCCGATCATGCAGAGATTAATCGCAGACACTTGAGCAATTGCACTTGCAGCCTGAAAGGGCTAACTAATGCCGCTGGCCATAAGTTGTACTCCTCTCATATGCTCTACGAAGCCGAAACGTCACTGAAATCTCATGACGGGGATGGGTCGGTTGCAGCTGTGTTGCTCCATTATGCATGATTTTAGACATTCAATGGAATATTCCATGCTGTCTAGCATTAACTACCTTTTTATCATTCATCAGGAAACATTCTTTACTATTCCATTCAATTTTATTCCAAACAAGTCCGCATCATAGGTTATTGATCTAACTTTCTAACTGTCAGATGATGAAATCTCCTAACAATTGTCACATTGCTACCCACTCTAACAGTCGACCTCGTACGAAGATGAAGTGCCACCCACCGCAGCAGGGCAACCGCCAATACAACCAGCACATCCGTTGGGCATAGCACTGGGGCATGCACCGCATGGAGGTGCACCGTTGTCGTAAATGCAGTTGTAGCACTTTGCGCTGGCCAGGGCGAAGAGGCCGAAAATGAGACCGACAGCTGATAACTTCATTGTAAATGTGTTGGCGCCTGGTTGTACCGTCAGTACTGACAGGGGCAAGGTTCAGTTTCCAAGGACCTACTTTGGAAAGATGCCTTGTAGATATGGGCTATGGAGGTTGGGCAGGAGAAAATACTTGGCTACAAAGAGCTGCTTGGTAAACAATAGTAGATAAATGCATCTTGTGAATGGATGTGGGTGGGCATTTATAGGTAGTTCTTTGAGATTGTGTGGAGACACATTATAATATATCATACTGCTGGACAAAAGATATCCAAGCTTTCAATTATGTAAATCGACCCACGTTATACGGAGTAACGAACGAGATGTATTGGCTCTACCCCCTTGTGAACCAGTATACCTCTTGTCAACATAGCTCTCCTTGAAATAACTCCAACTTTATTATGTGGATTCCGGGCTTTAGTTGTTCTATGTTTTAACATTAATATAATACCTACTTCTATCCATTTAGAATATTATGCCTCCCTGCTTTAATTGCTTTCTATATACTATATGCACCTTGTCTGTTATACACTTAGTCTTTATGTATTTTCAAGTAATATATCTTCGATAGCTATTAGATTTTAATACGCTATGCAGACGGTTACGTTATGAACCTTGTGTTTTCCTAAGTTACCGACATTTCATGGCATGATATACTGACTCGTATGTGTATCCATAGATCGACAGTGCAATACGCGCTGTAGTATTGAAAGTGGTCCAGGATGAAGTTAGGTTAAACTATAATTAAGGCATACATTCTATTGGGATTCTTTAGTAGTAGCCGCTTATTGTAGCTAGGTCGGCATAATTGCGTATTATGGCGGACATAACGGTATCCAGTTATCTGCTGACATGTCGTTTGTGGGTAAGTACAATTAAAGCAATCACTAGAGTGTATTGAGAAACGAAAGGGTGGATAAAGTTAAATCGTGGTACTATCTTCATTTGATCGCCAGGCAAAAAGTCCAGGGGTAAAAGCTTATTTCAAAAGCTAGTTCCGTACCTGTGCACAGTCTCCAGCAAGACAGGCTGTCCAAATTACGAGCCAGATAATTTACATTGACTGCTCCATCGTACGATTGCTCTATATGGAACTTTTACCGAAATTAGCACTTTCCATTACGCGGAAGGCAATGCGCGATTAACTGTAGTTTCAAGTAAGAGGTCCGGTCCCTTGCAATGCTATGCCAGGTAGAAGTGGTTGTTTGAAACGACAGGATAGCTTGACGCTTCTTCAACATTATTGACTCTCTGATTGCCTTCCTGGCCTCCATTAGGTACTTACTCGCCCTAAGTTCCACTGGCCTTCGTATTTTCAGTATTCCACAAAATTTTGAAAAGACAACTACGGTGCGTATTGGTGGATGATATGGCTCTACAATTAAAACGTTCCGATCCGCTGGGTCAGATTACTGTAGATGCAGACCTGCAAAAGGGACTGGCCTTCCGGGTCTCGTTTTCTCGGCGCGACCCATATCTCAATAGGAAAGCGCGTTAGGCATCATCATGATAGAGAAGTTTGCTGGGCTTGTCTCGAGATCCAATGGCCGAAGCGCAAGGTTTGCTGAAAAAGTTGACTTGGTGACTCGGGCAGCGTAAGTTATCCCGTGGGTCCAAGACTGGCCAGGTATTACAAAGCTTACTTTGCCTTCAACGGCGAGGTTCCAACACATATAGGTCAAGTTCTTTTGGCCAGGGCTTGAAGTGTCTGAGTTCACTTCGATCACAGTAAAGTTCATGTATTGAGGAAAAGAGATTGGTATTCTTACACAGCTATCATACAATATAAACCGGGATGCGACTCGCGTATGCGTCGCTTTTGCTTATGTGGATATCCATTTTGTGGAAATCGTGCAGTTGTAACCAGCACAGCATGCGGAACATAAGTACGCACCACGCCTCGTTGAGCTCTTTGTCCCCGAACCTTTCTCCGTGCTTAGGGCGGGTTGCACTCACGTCATCTTCTGAGACAAAGGAGTCTTGCCTTGCCTTCATACGCTTGCTTAGCAGGCCCTGTTTGCTGAGATTCCGGACGACATTTTGACGAACGCGGTCAAAATACATTTGAATGAGAAGAGTCTCTTTGTCTTCACCTGGTGCTGAATCAATGTCGTGAATGGTGATTGGTGCATCGTCAAGAGCTTTATTATTGTCGTCGTTCTTCGTGTTATCGTCGGCTTCGTTCTTCTCGTGTAGAATACCCATGACCTCTTGAATATGCATACGCACAACTCTCTTAATCATGGACAATCCAGGTTTCTTCATCCTGCCAAAATACTCATCACATAACTCGACTCCAGATCGGAGATTGTTGAGGTGATTGACCAGGTTTGCACCATTGATGTCTTCGCCAAAAACATCGAGCGTGGATCCTTCTGTTCGCAGGAGCGGAAACCTTTCATCTGCTTCTGCCCACTTGAGTATTTTTCTTACTTGTTCACTATCCTTCAAGGCTGTTTCATGGAGAGGCCGCAAACTGTTGATGTATTCCATCATGAGGGCTGACAGAGAAAAGGAGCTGGGATCCCAGTAGAAAACGGTCGGGTTAGGAAGCATACGGAAGATGGTGCCCTTCAAATGAAGCATTTCTCCGACCATGCCGAGGATCTCGAATGGAACTATTCAAGGTCAGCTTTATCTTCGATCAACCCGATAAAGGGCAACTTACCCGCAAACAGGTGAGTGTGGCGTGCTTGGTCAGGCTTTCGGAAGTAGTTGACTGTGTTGATATCACACCCAAGCACCACAAGCGTCTTCGCAATCTCAGCCAGACTTCCCAATTGAAGGCTCTCAGCTCCCTTGGCCTCGTCAGCATAGACCTTCTTCTCCTGGTTGAAGATGGTCGGAGCCATGCCGAAGCATAGCTGTTTGACATTGTAGTTGGGGATCACCCGGTTCTTCTCGAACCAGGTTGGTCCTTGCTTCTGAAAGTTGAAGGTGATACCAAGACCGTCCGTGTATGAGCCATATAGAACAAACCCGTTGCCCTGACCGCGATACTGGTCGGTATTGAGATCAAATTTCCTCCAATGAATGCCCAGCATTCCTGCAATCTCAACAAGATGCGATATTGTAGTTGTGGCATAAGGTTTAGCAAAGTCTTTGGGCATGCTATCCCACGTACGCCTCTTTCTCTGCATGCAGACAACTAGCGAGTGATGAGCATGAGGCTCTTCAGTATCGATTGGTGGGCGTGGACCAGCCGCTTTAACCCACTCGGCTGACTTCTTGCCTTGCCACTCGCGAGATTCTTTCTCCATCCTGACAATAGCCATGAGCAAGCCATACCAGGTAGCCTTTTCGTTATCAGCCGTATGAATGATGCGCTGCGTGCTCTGCTTGTACTCGTTGTCGAATTCTTTGACAGTGTCTGTGTACTTGAAATTTTCGTTTCCGCCATCGAGGCGAATGATCTTTTTGCTTTCGTCCTTGGCCAGGGCATCATCACCCAGTGGTCCCCTGGTGTTGCCGGGCTTGGCGACGAAAATGACTGGAGCCTCAAACTGGACCTCGAAACGGAACTCGGACCAGATCATCCGGCGCCGAGCAAATTGAGCCCATTTTCCTATGACAGCCTCACTGCATGACGAGAAACCGGTAGCTGTGGCGAGATACTGCTGCAGGGCCTGCAGAATGGCAATGACAAAGGCCAAGACGGAGATGACCAGCGCAACCACGGCAATAATGAGCTCCGTGTTGTCGTCACTGCTTCCACCAGAGCTTGGGTCTGGTACAGCTGTTGAGGACATTTCAAGTGATATATTTTGTGTCTTGTGTCTTATCGAGAATAGTCCGATCAAGGTGCTTGTGAGGTCTCCAGGACTTGGGTTTTTCTTGATGCCCAGCGTCAGTTCCCATAACGCGATGGCTGGAGAATCTGACTGACGCGCGAAAAAGGGGCGACACTGTCCAATTACGATGGGTTTGTGATGCTGCACAGGGGTTGTAGTGGAGAAGTGCTAATTATAAACTGGTTTTGGGCGCTTAGTATGTAGGGTAAGTAAATTTAAGGACCTCGAGAAGATAAATGTTGCTTATGTTTTGCCAAAAGTTTAGAGGACTCTAAAATAAGTATCTATACATCATAGGCTAATATATATACATTTCAACATTAAAGCCACGTCCATATGCGCAACAGATCCCTACTCGCGCATTCTCAACAATATATACAGACTCCATACTATACAATAGTAAACAATCATCGCATAGGTACTGGCTGGCTTCAAAGAGCAATCGGTTTGATGTATAGGTTAAATAAGCCAAAGCCAGAGGCAGAGTAAAAACCAATAGATAGTTCCAAGTTCTCTCTATTAATTTAAGCTCTTGGCCACAAGTCTTGACTCAATTGCCGTCAATTGCCGTCACGGCAATTGCCCGAGGTTACTATGCGGGGAAGTTCTTGGGGTCACGAATTTAATTACTAAGGCGAGGCGAGGCCAGGCTATAGGCTACTAAGGAATACGGCATTCTCTCACTTCATTTACCGTCATAATGGCCAACTCAATCGGCGAGAATGCCTGGTAGCTCATTTTCATGAAACGATAAACTATCGCAAAACATCTTTAATAATCACAGTGACTTTATTGCCGCCCAAACGACTGGCCCTGTCGAAAATCAATGCAACATTGACCAATTTCTTTTTTGAACTGACGTCATGGCATTATCACGCCCAACTGCCATTGTCTCGCACGGAGAGATTGATGCAAACCCTCTTGAACAATATGGCAAAGCTGGAGAGGTATTGCTTCGAATCGGGTATGTCAGACTTTGGTCGGACAGCGATTTCTTCCCCCCTCCTCCTCGTTCAGCTACCTAGGTATCCATCTGAACCTTTGTCTGACAAATTACTGACAATTGTCATTCATTTAGGAATGGTGGTGCAGGTGCCACTGGCTTGGTCAAGGGACTTGCCCAAGACTATTTAAAGTCTCGAGGCAAAGATGGCCTGATTGAGTGGATATGTAACCACTCCCGCAATACACAGCTGGCGTTACTCAATGGCTTCATTGACTTTGCTTTGACTTATGAACGCGAACAGGAAGCCCTGGCCCAGGCTGAGGGATGGTCATATACGGCTGGATGCGTATTCCACGACCACTTCTGCTTAGCAGGGCCCCTATCGGACCCTGCGGGACTGGCATCTGCAGTATCTATAACTGATGCCTTTGAGAAGATCGCTGCCTCAGGCTGCCTGTTCCACAGCCGTGCCGACCATTCTGCCACTATGTGGAAAGAACGCGAAATTTGGTCTTTGGTCGGCCGAAAGCCGTGGGAAGACCAAGCGACAAAATCATCCTGGTACAAGACAAGCTTGCTATCACCATCAGAAGCTCTCAAGGGGGCTGATGTCGCAGGCGCCTACTTCCTGACTGATCGGTCAACGGTCTTGCGACAGACTGGACTTGGCACCATTTCCAACTGTACCATCTTCTTCGAACCAACGCGGCCAAGGCACATTCTGATGAACAGTTGCTATGCCTCATTCTCACCAGTGATTAAAGAGGCGGATCCCTCGGTGACGAACCACGTACGTGATTTCTTCTTGTACCTTGTGTCGCCACGAGGTCAAGCGGTGATTCGTGACTATGGAATTGCACAAACAGGACTGCCACTGTTCGCTCCTGTCGAAGATGGTATCGCATTGACGTGCTTGCGTGGAGGACGTCCAATTGACGGCAAGTGGGTAAAGGACACCGAGTTAACCAAGGGAAGACTGTAAATGTAGATGGGTCATGACGCACTGCTTCGAACAGATGCTATTATGACTTTGATTCTTGGTAGTTAATAATTATACTTGCTTTGTCTGCCATTCTTTTTATTCGAACTGACGCGGATATATAGGATATGTTGTTGAAAGCGCCACTGGGTGAATGTTCTGAAAAGTAGTCTCATGCGTTGCTTTATCTACTTCTGTGACTGGTTGGCCACTGGCCTATATGGCACTCCTATCCATGGGAATCACCTGGCCAGGGACTGGATGATGGTTGCTAAACCGGACCTCAAGGTTATAGACCTCGCGTCCTTGGGCCTTAAACAGATTCCTTTGTTAGATAGTACCTGCAGAGGTGAAAAGGCCGCTAGGTTTCTGGTCGACCGTATGTTCGATCACCTTTTCCCCTCTGAGTGTAAAAGTCGCCTGATACAGCACTTTTGGTAAGGCTCGAGAAGAATATTGCCAATGGTGATGATCCGGTTTCCGTGGCAATTAACGCTGTGGATGTGTTATGAGCTACATTCCAGGACTCTTGGTTATAGAAGGAACTTGCAGACTCCGATACAAGCTTGAGGTGTGACTTTAAAAACGGCAATGAGGATGAGGGCATATTTGTTGCATACACTCCCTGGCTGAACGCCGTTCCCAATAAACGAGAGTAAAGCTAAAATAAGATTGATATTTTTAGGATTCAGTCTATCCAAGGTTTAAAGCTATCTGGGTAAACTAGAGAGTGTTGCGTAATTCTAACTGGTATTCTCGCTTCACCCTTTCTATCCACGTAGGTATCTGTATTTTGGGACTCCAGATAACATTTCACCTCCCTTGACCTTTACAGTAACAACTTCGCCAGGCACCAGATCTATGCAATTGTCTTCTAAGGAGATACCGGGAAGCTCTTCGAAGACTAGGCCCTTGGTGGGTTTGTTGGCCGTGAGCTGATACCCATCTGGCCCAACCTGAACCTCAACACCTCTGTCGGAGAAGTCAAGATACTTGAGAGGTTGAGGCCAATCGACGTCTTGTGAGATACAAGTGTCGCCCTGCAAAACACGCACAGATATGACATGTGGCTCATCCTTTACATTGTCAATCTGTCCAGTCAGGATGTCAGTCGTCCCATTCGGGATCAAAACCGCGTTGGCCTTGACGACTTTATCCCTGATATCACTGCCAGTCTTGATCGATATGAAGCGAATTTCAACAGTGACAGTAATCTCCTCCTGCTTGCTGCTTGCAACCCAAACTTCAAACGAAGAAGTCTTCGCTGGCCTTGCATGAACGACACTCCAGTCGTGGTGTTGTCGTTGAACACCCACAGCGATGGGCTTGAGGGCTCGACGAATGGAGTAATATGCTGGCTTCTTTGTGAGAAAGTAATCGACGATGGACCATGAGATGGCGGGCCAGCAATCGTTCATCTGCCAGACGAGAACACCGCCGCATCTACGATCGTCTCCCCATTGGCGACGCCAGCTGCGGTACGCAAAAGTCATGGCTTCGCTCTGGCAAAGCTGCGTCAAGTATATGTGAGACTGGTGAGGGGTTAGTAAAAAAAGAGAGATCTGCTTCTGAAGAGGGAGTAATTTACCTCTAGATCTGGAAGGGGACGAAAGTTCTCGACCACATAAGTAGCGATTCGTCGTTCGTGACCATCTGCTTTGTTATGGAAATCCATCATCTGAGACTGCGGAAAACGGTCGCACTCTTCAGTGATGCAGTGCTTAATCGTTGACAAGGCCGGGAAAGCTTCCATACCGAACTCGCTATTGAACCTGCCACCCAGCCTGTCAAAGACCTGGTATTTCTCCTGCGTGCCATGCCAAACTATGGAGATGTCAGTAAATAAAGGAAGAGAAGATACAGCCCGCCTCTTACCGTTCCATTGATGGAGATCTCCTGTAGTCTTGTCTGTAGTGTCTTTGCCTCCAGAGAACGGTGATCCAGGCCAGTATGTCATCCCTGGAGATACCTCACTGACTACCTCTGGTAAGAGATGCTCATAGTAGTACCGAGCCGGAAAAGAAGACTTGAGCCAAGAAGAAGGATCCTTGTCGTCTGGATTGTACTCGAGACCTGCCTGCTCTTGAACCTGGTAATCCTCATTGTTGCCGGCATATATCACGACTGAAGGGTGGTGATGCAGTCTACTGACGTTCTGCACTGCCTCCTCGCGAATCGATCGGATGAGTTCTGGCCCTACAGGATAGTTTCCGCAGCCAAACATGAAGTCCTGCCACACCAAAATGCCCATGTCATCGCAGCAGTCATAAAAAGTGTCGTCTTCGTAGATGCCACCGCCCCAAACTCTGAATCCAATCCAAATGGGTCAGTAAATTTATGCAAGGAGAAAAGACTCATCGATGTCCCCTCACCTCGTCATGATCTGATTGCCTTCTATCATAAGCTTCAACCAGTCTCGGTACTTGGAAGCGGTGATTCGAGGTAGAAAGTTATCGGCCGGAATCCAGCATGAGCCACCGGAGAAGACGTCAATGTTGTTGATTCTGAAATAGAATGATTTCCCATGAGAGTCTCCGTTTTGAACGAGTTCGCTCCTCCGGAAGCCAGTCTTCTTGGTCTTTGCATCCAGCTTCTGACTATCTTTGACGATACTGACACTCACGGTGTACTGAGACTGATGACCGTATCCAGCAGGATACCACAGTTCGGGGTGATCTAGTCAACGGCTGTTAGTATGTTACGCTTAGAGTCATGTGTATGGCTGAGTACCTATAGCAAAAGGGACAACCAGACGGTCACTAGAAGGTTTTGCTGCCACTGTATCGTGAACGAGAGTGTCTTGAAAGAGGATAGAGATATTTGCCGTGTCATAGCACCCTTCAACGTCAATTTCCACCGTGCCCTGAACCTTTTCAAGGTCTGGAGAAACACTGTAATTGAGGAGGAAGTCACTTATGTGGGCGGATGACACTTCAAGCCAGACTGGCTTCCATGGACCGGCGGTGTTAAGCACTGGGCCCCAGTCCCATCCCTGCGTATTTATTTAGCAAAAGGTCTCTTGTATTTCATTCATTACACATACCCAGTGATATTGAGCTTTCCTCACAACCAAGCGTCCAGCCTCTCCGTTGAAGAGCTCCCATCGATGATCAGGATATTGCTTTGTGATCTCCCTGGACTTGAGTAGTGCGCTGTCAAAGTCGATGGATAACACGTTGGTACCCTCGTTGCAAAGCTTGTCAGTGATATCCACACGGTGGCTGAGAAACATATTGTCGCTCTCTAGTATGACGGCATCGTTGAGCTTGACTTGAGCAAACGTATCAAGACCTTCGAAGATAAGATACACTGATCTACTGCTGGCAGACGGCGAGTCAAAAGTAGTGCGGTAAGTCCAAGCCGTCTCTCCAACCCATTCGACTTCAAGCTCATTCATATCCAAAAACGGGTCAGGGATGCTATATAGGTCATCGATTAGCACCCGGGAGAGCGTAGAACGTTGTATACTAACATTCCGTTTTCAATCAAGTCAATGTGGGCAACCGTTGGCACTTTGGCCACAGGCTTCCAAGCATCATGTCCATCTGTTGCTTTCTTGAATGACCATCCCTTCTCAAGCAGCGTTCTTTGTGCGATTGGAGGCATCATGATCAGGGAAGTGTATAACAGGCCGGATTCGTTCGTCGATAAAGACCATTACAGAAGATGTATAAATGATCTCTAGTATTCGAAGCGCGGCAATGAATTTGGAAGCTGGGAGCGATAATACCTTTCCATGAGTTTGTTGATGAGCTGCTTATAATGGGTTTTATTTTTGGCTGTAGTTATGGATATGATCGCTTCTGACCGGTGCTACCAATCTCCGTGCTAGTCTCCGAATTTCGATACGGGACGTAGGCATTTATGAGCCGCGGAACAAGCTCTTCCGTCTCCGATTTAGGCCTTGGTCCAAGCTACACGCCAACCCCACAGAACAATTGCACCAACAGACACCACTACATCCTTCCAAAAGAGGCTAAGATTATCCTCGCGCTCGCCCCCACAAACCATTCCTCCCCGCTCTTTCGTTTCTGGCTACGTCCTGATGGCCCTGCTTTTAGCCAAATCATTATGAACATTGCATACCCCCCTCTCTCTAGGGATGATATCCGGATCTTGGACGTCAGCATTAATGGGGAGGATTCTGAACCTATCTGCAACTTCAGGGTCGTGCCTCTAGAGAACCCTCCAGACTACACCGCTGTTTCCTACTGCTGGGACAATTCAACAGACATAGCGAGGATTAAGTTTCAAAATGGCGACTCCCTCCCACTTAGCCAGACCTTGCTTGATCTCTTTAATTCTCTGAAGGAGAGAACATCCAAGTTCACTGTGTGGATCGATGCCATTTGTATCAACCAGGAAGACACAACGGAGAAGGAGTTTCAAGTTCCCCTCATGGGAAAGATTTATTCACGCTCTAAGGAAGTCTTAGTTTGGTTGGGCAACAGTGATGATATTACTAAGAATGCATTTCGCTTCATGAAACAAGAAGAAAACGACGTCGAGACTAGACTAGAGCCATTGGTCAGATCAAGCTCTTTTTATGATAAATTTCGGAGTTTATACCGCAAAGTCTCACAGCCCTCTCGACAAGAAAATGATGAGTATGGCCTAGAGAGCATGTTGCTTCTACTCCAACGCCCATGGTTCCAACGGGTGTGGGTTATACAAGAGGTTGTTGCCGGAGGGAACATCCAGGTGATTTGTGGTGAGGATTGCGTAGATCTGAGCCACTTTTCAGATGGTGTTTCTGCCATTTGGAACTCATTCACTGGCTTGGGCCGCTATGAAGACGATCATCCAGCCATCCTTGGATTCTGGTGTGTAACCAGGATGCTTGGTATACGAGAAGAATACCAGAACAAGGTCAATCAGGGAGAAAGTGGAGTATGCTATGAGACTCTTCTTCAGGCTGCATATCATTGCCAAGCCACAAGGACCTGCGACAAAGTCTTTGCTTTTCACGGTATTGCAGATAGCCGACCGGTCCCGAAAGCTAATTACAGAATCACTGAAGAGCAAGTCTTTGTGGAAACAGCCGAAGCACTTCTCTGCAATGGAGACTCCCTTGATCTTCTAGCCCTATCGTGGATGGGATATATGCGGCAACATTCCAGCATACCCACCTGGGCCCCCGATCTTCGATGCCATGCCTACGATGAGCCACTTGTTCTTTGTGACAGTGCAGGCTGGGATGCAGGCGGACGCTTGAATACACCACCAAAGATCGACGCTGAATCACCGCGTCGGCTTAGACTTCAAGTCAAGCAACTCGATACAATAGACGTCATCTGCCCCCCCTTCGCTTCTTGGGTTGTAGAGAAGCAGCGGGCAGCAGTTAAATCTATCTTAGCCCTGAGATCACGGCTAGCAGGCAATCTTTCCAGGGAAGCGTGGATGGACAGATTAGCAGAGTCTCTCATTATGGGTCTCGATATCGACGACAGCCCACTGAGAGTCGGTATGCCAGGATGGGATGAACACCGTCGGCAATTTAATGAGTGGCTACAGTGGGTACAGTCGAACTCGCGACAAAAGAATCTCCACAAGATCGAGTCCAATATGCACCACCGCATAATCAGGACTCGTATAGACACAATGAAGGCATTCGCAAGCAGCCGAGGTTTCTTTGGTATCGGGCCAGAACCTACCATGGAAGGAGATGTCGTGTACGCAGTTCCGGGCTGTCGAGTACCTCTTGTGCTGCGACCTGACCCATTGACAGCTGATGAAGAGATGAGATCTCTTCCCGTGCAGACATGGACTCTTGTCAGCTGGTGTTATGTCGATGGGTCAATGTTTGGAGAGGCTATGGATCAAGAGAGACCTTTTGAAGAAATACTACTGCGCTAAGTGTAGAAGCATATGGTATAAAGATGTTGAAGATGAGGTTCATAGTTTCATGTGCATAAGCATACGTAATATAGAAGAGATTCTCATCAATCAGTCAATAAGCAGGCAATGTAGTCCTTTCCTACTTTTTCGTTGCAGTCCTTGAGACGACGGGTTACATCGAAACGATCGATCAGGCCAGTATCTCACTGCTCTTCTATTGCCAGCGATTCCTCGAGGACATTCTCGGCGCTTGCCTCGTCGACAAGATCGAATGTCGTCCTCTTCTCTTTGTTCTTCTTATATGCATGCACCGTTGTTTGGTTGGGCATGACCGTCGCTTCGTTCCGATTCGCCTCGGCCTATGTCAGTACTAACGGGGATGGAAAGACAGTCTGCGCCCATACTATATGCACAAAGGACCAATGTATCCCCTTTGGGGGTTGTGCCAAGTACACTTATAGAAACCTCCGATTTCCTAGATGTTACCTCGTTTACCATCAGGTAATTTTAAGAGTCTAAGGATGCTGCATGTCAGCTGGCTAGTCAGACTTCGCCAACATCCTGCAAAGGCCTCACTATATAGACGGAAAACACGGCATGTATATATATCCCTGTAAGCTTTGTTGAATCCTTTGAGTTATATCAATTAGCACTAGGTTCTCAAATAATATCAAGATTAGTATTCAACATTGTGACAAGGGCAATAAAACATAACCGTCCTTGCCCCGATCCCCAGCCTTCAACACCAGCCTGACAGATTTTACAATATCTAGTAAGTCCATTCCATTATTCATCATGAAGACTACTTTCATCCTCGGCACGCTCGCCCTCGCTCTCCAGTCTCACGCCTGCGTAACCTTTACAACGAAAGAAGACATCAAAGCCCAAAAGAGCACCTGGGCTTTTTGGAACGACGGCCAAAAACAATGCCAGTTCAATGGCCAAGGAAACAGGCCAAATGGCCTTTTCAGGGACGTAGACGACGAGGACTATTACGTCATCCTCAGCAATGACTTCCCAATACTGCATGGTCAAGTTTTCAAGTATGAGTATGGCGAGTTCAAGTGGAATCGCGAGTTCCTTCTATGCCTCGTGGGGAAATTAATAATGCTGACTATAATCTCTATAAAGCTCAGGTTACGATGCAACAGTTTGAAGACTTTGGGTATACGCGACGCGCTTGCATGGAGGGGTTAACTGTGGTGGAAAGCCCTGTAATCTTCCATGAATATGTGTCGGCTGAATGAAAGAAGAGACAACATGTATCTCAAGTGTGCAGGGTCAATTATTAACGTGTGGCCTGAAGCACGGTGGAGTTGTCTAGACAGAAGAAGAGAATCACCAAGGGTGATGAAGGAGTAATAGCATTGGAAGCTGCGAAGGTCCAATGCTATCACATTTTGCTGGTGGGACATAGCTACCGATAACCTATTGAGAAATGAATTTCACTCCAGGTAATTGTCTTAGATGTAACGATTTATAGAAACTCTGGAAACATGTAATTTTGCTTTCCTGATATAGCGGGCTTTCAAGTGATCTCGAGGTATAATCTGACCAGGAAAGCCCATTATCACAAACTGGATTTTACATTATATGCATGTACTAAACTTACTGCTCTCGGGTAGGTGGATGGCCCGTTGATGTAGATCTATGCTATAACCGAGGCTATTAGCATTCGACTAGTCCCAATCTAGACACGGATACTCTTATGCCGCTCCTGTTCAGGCTAGGCTTAACCGCCCATCGAGCATGTTGGAATTCACCGTTTTTCCCCAGATTTTCACAATCACCCCAGGTACGGAGCACAATACGCCGCACTCCGCATTTGTACCACGTGTGTGTGATGAGATTGGACCACGCTCGTAAGACATGCAATCTTGCCACTCCATGGATGATATTTGCCATCTCCTCACATCTAGACTGGCACCTTTACCTCCACCTTTGTTCTATCGAACCTCTGCAAGCAAGAGGCCCAGTTCTGCCCCGCATCGGCGCTCACTATGTTCTGTACCTGTGAGTTTGGTGGTCTTTGATCATGATCCTCGACTGACTCTTGTGTTTCACAAGTCCAGGGCACTGTTGAGTCCTCGGACTCGGGCACTCTTAAAGAGTCAAAGCCCACTCGAGGTCTGCACGCATGCGGCAACTGCAAGCGGCGAAAGATTCGATGCGACGGCCGAAAACCGTGTAACCAATGCGAGTCGAGGAATTTACAGTCAAGATGCGTCTACACCCAACAGATTCAACGAGTTATGCCTACAAAGAGGTTCGTCCTTGACTCAATTGAAAAGAGTCATGTTATCTATGAGAAAACTCTAACGATTGTGACAGAACACTTGAGAACTTATCCAGAAGTCTCAAAGAACGCGATGCCATCTTGAACCGCCTTTTCCCAAATCACAGTATTCCGCAGTTGGCCTCGTTATCAGACCAGCAACTTCGTGAGGCCTTGTTACATGGATGTTCGACTGATAAAATCTTGCCGTCTCCTTCAGATAGCACCCCTCAAAGGTCTGTCACTCAAGACTCACAGTGGGACGAAGAAAGACGTGAGCGAGACCCCTTGCCTGCGGAAGCTGATGATGTCAACGCATTGTCCCTGCCGTTTGACCGACAGGCATCATATCTGGGCATTTCATCCATCAGAGCGGCACTTGCAGCGATGCTCCAGGTTCGGCCTCAGTTACGTGGCTTGCTAGCCTCTCGTCAGGCGAACATCAACAACAACATCGCCAGAAACGAGGAGGTTCGACCTTGCTATCATCCCTCCAGGACCCTGTTGGAATGTCCTCGCATAAAATGGAGCAGCAAGGGACAAGCACTGGTTGACGCTTACTTCCAGCGGATCCACATCTTTACACCGATGCTCGATGAAACCTCATTTAGGACAGATTACCTTGGCAGTCGACGTCAGGATCCGCCCTGGCTTGCTCTCTTGAATATGGTCTTGGCCATGGGTAGTATCGTCTCTAGCAAGTCGAGTGATCGGGATCATTGCAAGTACTACACCGAGGCCATGAGACACCTCGACCTTGGCGCATTTGGCAGCAGTCACATCGAAACGCTACAAGCCCTTGCTCTTGCTGGGGGTTACTATCTTCACTACATCAACCGACCTAATCGAGGCAATGCTATTCTTGGTGCAGCCTTTCGAATGGCGAGCGCCCTTGGTTTTCATCGAGAGCCTTCATATCAGGACGGAGACGGTGATCAGTATGAAGCAGCAGAAGTGAGGCGACGTACATGGTGGTCTTTGGTTTGTCTTGACACTTGGACGACAACGACCCTAGGCCGTCCCTCGTTTGGTCGTTTCTCTCCGTCCATTGACGTTCAGTTCCCGAAGCTCGGAAAGGACGGAGAAGAAAGGTTTCAGCAAGACATGGGAATGACAACACTTGTTGAGAACATTCGCTTTTGCATGATTGCAACTGAGATACAGGATAGCCTAGCTGTGACTCCAGTTCTCAATGCTGAAAATCGTGACCTTTTCGACGAGGCATTGGTCAATTGGCATATTCATCTACCCTCTATGCTTTCCAATGACCGAGACTGTGATGAACCGGTTCATCTTGCTCGGTGCATAATGAGATGGCGATACTGGAACTTGCGCATGCTTCTATATCGCCCAGCACTTTTAGATGCGACGACTAACCATCGAACGGACCAAGAGGCTGACCACGTCGCTATCGAGAAGTGCCAACAGTTTTCAAAGACAACCATTGAAGACATAGCCAAGACGTGGCTGAGCCATCAGATGTCAGGATGGAACGCAGTATGGTTCCTTTACCAGGCCGCCATGATACCACTCCTGAGCATGCTGTGGAAGCCTCAGAGTACTGTTGTCTCTGAGTGGCGTAATCAGGTCCAGACAGCTTTGGGGCTCTTTGAGGAGATGCAAAATTGGTCATTGACCGCACGTTGCAGTAAGGGAGTTGTGAGCCAGATTTTTGAAACAAGTTGCGATTTGATGCGCCAGGGACAACAGTCTTGCAATGAACTGGACATGAACGACAGTGAGTGCTTGGGTCAGGACTCATGTTTATGGGCTGATGGATTGGAGGTGGATGATGTATTGAACATGCTCTGTCAAGATTGGTCATGGGATACAAACTGCACGTGGATTGAAGATGGGTTTGTTGATGCATGACATTACTACTCTGTAGTTATCAGAAGTAAAATAAATGCATATTCTTGTTACAGTATAATATAAAGCAGTTAAATGTTTACACTATATTAAACTACTATATAGAATATTATAGATAAGAATTTACTCTTAAAGCGCTTTATCTTACATTATATCTCTTAATAATTAATAGTGCAGGTTAGGCTTATTAAAGAAGTATTATTAATAGCTAGTAACCTAAGTTCTATCTAAATGCTAATAAATATAATTTATATATTAAAGCTCTTACTTTTATATATAGCTTTATACTATTTACTAGTAGTAAGATCCCTTTATAGAGACTTCATTACATATTATAAGAGGTTTAACTATAATAATATAAATTTAATTTACTTATATAGCTAATATAAAGTATTAAATTATATCTTTTATTATAAAAAAGTACTGATATATTATTAAATAACGCTTATATCTTTACTAAATATAGCAGTAAATTTTTTAATAAAAAGAGACTTTATTACTTTTATTAATCTATTTAAGGATAATATGTTTTTCTTTTTTAGAAAGACTTACCTTTATTAATATGTAATAATAACTTAAGAAGTACTTACAACTTTCCCTCCCTTCTATCTTCTATATATTTCTTTTATTACCTTTTCTTCCTCTCTTACCTGTTCTTAGCTAGATAAAGGGCGCTAGCATGCCCTCTATCTAACCGTGACCCCTGAGGCTACCGCGCCCAGAGGCTTACGATTGCCTAATAACGGGCTTACCTTGCGGCTGCCGTTTATCAGCCGCGCCTGATCATCCTGCTGACAGGTAACGGGCTAGATTAGATGCGCCATTTTTGCCGTTGATATGCCGGATAGTGTGTGGTCTATTGACGTGTCTGCAGATTTGGATTTCAAGAGGAAGCCATAGTATTCTGCAATTAGTGTGTAGGTAAGTCCTAATTTCTCTAGCTCAGCACGTCCTGTGCCCCAGTAGGGGACTTTCGGGGCCTAAGGCCCCCCGGACGAAAAATATACATAACATAACATAACATAACATAACTATGTGATAACCGACCTTGGCGTGAATTGGGAGGCGTGTCATTGCCAGTAAAATGTCTCGCCGCACATTCTTGTATGCAATTGGCTATCGTGTACGTTCCAACCACAGACTTGTTGCTGCAAAGGAGTCGTCGCCAAGAACCTTGCTGTAGAAACGTGGTTGAGTTTCAGCACCTTGATACATCTTGTCGCGTTTAAACACCCCATTAATGTGTGCGCGCGTTTCTGGCGATACTTTGCTGCTGCACATTGGCGGCTTGGCGATGATTGTCGCATTGGCCTTCGATGTGTACCCACGGCCTGTCAGCCTGCGGCCAACCTCGAACCAGCCACTGGCCGCCCTGGATCGAAAGAACCGTGGACACATGACACCCTCTCTCCATGGTTTCTCGGGCCGTACATAAGCGTCATGTACTCTGGGCCTTCCGCGACCTTGGGGATTAGTCCAGGAGTGCTGAGTGGCATAGTGCTATTGAATCTTTTGGTCGTCCTTGAAAACAAGCTGGCATATTCGATATCCTCGCCCATCAGGTTGCGGGGAGTCAAGCTCTGGAATCGGAGGAATTGTAGGAGGTGGAAGCTTGAATTCATCGGTTAATTGCGATTGGTTCTTGATAATTCCTGGAAGATTATCGATAATTTCAGCTAATTGACGTCGTGCAGCTGGTGTCATAGAAATATGCCTGCTGCGCAAATGAGTGGGAACCTCATCTGCTATACAACCATAGTGACATGTCTGACACACTAATACCCGATAAGATTTGAAGTACACGAAAGGGCTGCGTTCTTCCATAGTAAGGAAGCATAGTTCAATGTTATCCTCCTGGAATAAAAGTAAAAGCTACAAATCTAGGTGCTATACGCGCTCATCGCGTCGCGTTCCTTACGTATGAGAGTAGCGAATTTTAATTGGCTTACAAAAATCAACTCTACCCATCAATAAATCCAACTCTACCCTATAAAGCGGGGCAAAGAATTCAATTCCACTACAATTAATTTTGTCATTAGCTACTAGATTGCTGTGAGAAGACTTACATAGATGTTCCTACAAGAATACACCTTTAAATATACTAAGAATATATAGTAAACACTTTAGAGCCTTGCCCCAAATCTGAGCATCCTCACTCATTCCACACCGATTTAGCAACCCTATGAACTTATCCTGGATATGCTCTAGGAATACATTTGAGCCTCAGCAAATACCGCCGCTTATCCTCTCCTGTTTGAGCCAGGCTATGGCCAATTCCAGGTTCCCATTCTTCTCGTATATCTTGGTAATGTCCTCCATTGTCCACACAGCACACTCATCGTGACACTGGGGATCTAGGTTAGGTCCGAAGGCTTCATTGAATCGCTCTTGGACGATATCGAAACAGATATCCAGAGCCGAAGCCCAATCGCCTTAATCCATGTAAATATGTTCCAGAAGCCGAGACATTCTCCGTTCTTGGAGGGAGCCTGGTCCAAGTGTGGTCCTAATATCCGCTAGAGCCCTGTTACACTCACGCAGTGCCCCGTCGTAGTCCCTACTACGGCGCAGCAAAGCAATTAGGCGCTTCTGGGATAATAGTCTGACCGGATTGGTTGGATCGAGATTGGCGCACAGGCGGTCCACAATACAGGTCAGTGCCCTCACAGACCAGTCCGTGGTATCCATGCCCTCATGTAGGCAGGAGAGAACGATCAGAATAGGACTTTCGCGAGATAGCTGGCGAAGAGCCAAGGAATGGAGATATAGAAGTAAGGTCTTGCGAACATCGGGGTTGCTGGCGGTGTTGACAGGTGATAGCGTGCTTAGGATCTCAATCAGGGCTGTGGAGGATCCTCGAGAGAATACATCGGCAGAGTGGGCGACGGTTGCCTTCTCAAGCAGTCTCCGGGCTTTTCGGAGGTCTGAAACTTTGAAGAAATAGATGCTGTCACTACAGTCCTTCCAAAGCCGTGGCAGCAGCAGTACCGGTGCTGCATCAAAGTTCCCCTTGGTGTAGTATGTACGAATGCTGAAGAGTACAAGATCCAAGTGGGAATTGCCAAAGCTCCCACTTGGTGTTTGAGGTAGGCTTGGACTTCGTCCTCGTTGTAGGCAGAAATCTAGCTGCCTTCTCTGTCGTTGCGTTGAGACAGACGGCAGTTTGTCTGACGAATCTGATGGCATGACGGCTGTGTGAGACGTTGTTTTGTTCTCTGTCAACATAGTTTTTCCAAGGCTGGTAGTCGACCCAGACATGGGGCTCTTCCTATAGTCACCAAGCATGGTGCTAGCCTGTGGATGCGTGAATGTGAGGCCGAGGTCCTTGACATCGGCAGTCAACGCGCCCAGCTGTGTCCCGATTTCAGCGAACCTCTGAGCCATCAGCGTGTCCATCGTGACTGCAAGTGTATGGGCCGCCACCTGTACTTGCAGTTCCACCACTGAAATCTCTCGCACCACATCAGTGTTGAGTCGTTTTAACCTCTCAAGTTTCCCCGAGATCTCCTTCTCCATCCTCAGTGACACGACAGAATTTCACAGCCGGCTTAAGGGTTTCCTCGTGGAAGGCGAGTTGCCGCCAAACTCGACCAGTGGTGATAGCAATTTGCAGACTTCGTCGGTTGCGTCCTGCAGAGAGGTGACGCTCCCGATCAGCCCGTACAAGCGGCTGAGGGACTTCATCGTCTGGAAGAATTCAGAATCAGGCTCCAATAGGTTGTAACAAATGTGCTCGACGTAATATGTCGACGTCTCGACTTCATCGAGGAGCCTCGCCAGTTTGTGAGGGACCTCTTGAAGGGTTTTCACCACCATGATGGCTTTGATGAGAGACTTGGCAGAGGCTTCGGCGAGCTGAAGGCCTGCCACCATCGCGCGACGGCCAGCACTTCAGCCATGATTGCACTTGGATATTCGCGGGTACGGACAGGACTGGCGATGCGATGGCGTCCGTGGAGGTGGTTGATTCGACCCGCCCTCTCAGTTGAGGCCCTTGGATCTTTATACCTCAAAGATCACCCCCGACGTGGCTGATGCTTATTTGCACTGCAGCAACGAGCGGGGTGGGATGGCCTACACAGCCTGTTTGAAAAGCTGCAACCGACGTGACGTGGCGCAATGCTGGGCGCCTGTTCTGGGCCATCTCCAATGCGATAACCGCCTTCAGATCCACTGGAACCCCTCCGTCTCAAGCCGGGCGCTTAGTCGTCACTTGTGTTCAACGAGACTCAACTGATGAAAACGAAATGGAAAAGAAAAAGGCAAGAAAACACAAATTGTATATCTCTATAGTAGGATTCGGTTAGTTCCTTGTCTTAAGCCTCTTTCAACCCCAGGATAGAAAAAGGCCAACACAGACCATGTCGTTACGTTTATTCAACCCCACCTGCAACAACCAGCGAGCCTGCCTTAAATTGGGGCTGTGTCCTCGCCAGCCGTGACGGAGCGCGGATATGTACCTCCCATTGGACGAGATCAGGCTCCCAAACTCCCGTGGCAGGTGCTGGGGGAAATTTACAAATGACTAAGCTAGCTACCTAAACTTCTTCCTTTTCCCTTTAGTTGCTCCCCCCTTTCCTCACCCCTTCATCTGCCGTACCTCGCTCGACCCCCTTGGCTTGGTCCAAGCCCTTCATTTATACCCATGTTTTCGAACACACTTCGCCGTAGATTTCCACTCGGCTTGGGTTTTTGCTCCGAATGCCGGAGGCTTGTGATTGTTGCTGATAATGGCGTTACTCAAGAACATCATCTAAATCTCGCAGAGTTGAAATCGTGCGCTGAGTCTGTGCAGCCGGCTCCCTGCCCTCTTTGTCGCTTGATGTGGGCATCCGTTCAGTCAGACATTGGGCCCGCCTATCGCAATCAGCTTCTTGAGACTTGGCCCCCCGGCCATGTCTTGCTGATAACAGGAATATTGAAAATGAAACAAAAGGATTCAATATCTATCTCGGTAGGCGAGCCAAAGGGAATCCATACCTACGATCACCACGTAACTGGTTCGATCGGCGTACTCTCGATCTCTGCAAACGAAGGTACAGTCCAGTCTTCCTACATGTATAAGTCCCCAAGACTAACAAGATACCTTTATCTAGGGTCCCATGAAAGTCGGGAGATTCAGGGGACTTTCGCAGAGCTGGACTGCCTAACCAGCCAGGCCGGCGACGCCCACAGCGAGCGCAGAAATCTGACAATAACGAGGTGGCTGGACCACTGTCGCCAGGCGCACGAAAGCTGCGAGGGAAAAGTGCCCCGCATCTTGCCGCCCAGGCTCGTCGATATCAGTGACTCGTCCAATATTAGACTGGTAGAAATGAACCGGGGAGAGAAGGGACGATACGTGGCCTTGTCTTATTGCTGGGGGGTCAAGACAAACGGCCAAAGCGTTCATCAGGTCAAGCTCAAGCAAGCCACGTTGAATGATCTGAAAGCTGGAATGGACCAGTCTCGGATGACTCGAACACACCTCGAAGGTATGCAGGTTGCCCGGGAGCTGGGCTACAGGTATATCTGGATCGACGCGCTGTGCATTATGCAAGACAACAAGAGAGACTGGGAACATTCAGCCCTCCTGGTCCCTGAGATCTACGGAAATGCCGAGCTGACAATCCTTGCGGGGAGAAGCGATAATAGCCGAAAAGGATTTGTCAATCTTGCAAAATGGTACAAGCCGATAGCACTACCTGTTGAAGTTCCGTACGCGATGCACCCGGACATGGTATACGAGTCATCCCAGAGGCGGACTTGTAGACTCCACTTGCCAAGGAATCAGAACCTTGGCCCAGCTTACCGGCGGGCCTGGTGTTTCCAAGAATTCATGCTGAGTCGGCGAGTCATCGCATTTGGCATGGAGCAACTCATGTTCAAGTGTCGAGAAAACATTTCGTTTGAGGATTTCTTCCAAGAGTCATTGGAACTAAGTCAGACAATCCCATTTGAGATGGAGTTGACGCGCGACCTGGTAGTGTTTGAGTGTCCCGAGAAACGCTGTGCTTCGAGGGGTTGGTCATTTCCCACTGACCGCAGGGACAAGGGCAAACAAACTGTATGCTCAGAGCAACGTCACTCAATGGAGTCAGCCTTGAGCGAGTGGCACACCATCATGAGGATCTACTCAACCCGAAATATCTTTGATCCGTTCGACTGTTTTGCTGCACTCGCCGGTGTGGCCAGGCGATACGAAAAGGCACTGGTGTGGGCAACCCGCGCCAAACCCAGGTACCTGGCAGGGATGTGGGAAACAAAGGAGTTCTTTCGAGAACTCTTGTGGAAAAGTTCTGAGGGGCCACTGAGAAGGCCTCGGAAAGGGCAGTTGCCTCAACCCTCTGAGGTCATCGAAAGGGCGCCTTCGTGGTCATGGATGGCTCTCGAGGGATCCATCGAAGTGTCTCGCCCGAATGCATACGAGAAGCCACAGCCCTGCTGTTTCCCTGCAGACGATACGGGCGCCTGGGCCCCAAGGGATTGGGGAATTGATTTGGCTTTGGAAGAAGCTATCCGGGCTACTTTACCTTTCAGTATCGAAGTCAGGGGTCGTCCCCATCGGGTGGTACTCTCGGCAGTGCCTATGCGATCTGTTGAAAATATTTTCGAGGCCGCGCTAGGATATGGCTATGAACCACCTTCGGGACGTGCCTATTCTATTGTTCGTCGGCCATTGTACGAGCGTCTAATACACCAGGGCGTGGTATTGAGAGACGGGGACCCGCCCATCAACTGGCCGTTTGATATACCTATCGCTATAGGGCTATTGGACATCGAGGGAGAAGATACTACAGAGCTTTGGGCCCTACCCATAGCCTTGCACAGTGTTTTGAAGGTGCCACACGAGGGTCTGCTGCTTTCAAAAAAGGCAAATGGAGCCTTTCGCCGTGTCGGAGTATTTTGGGTTCGACAAGCTGAGATTTTCTATCACACAGAGGAGCAGGTTATCTCAATTGAGTAGTAGTATAAATTAAATCAGTAGTCTATTTTTATTTAATATTGTTTATAGGGATTAATAATAGGTTTAGGTTTTCGGTTTTTAGTTATGTTTAGAAGGGCCCAGCCAACCAGACCGCAAATAAAATAAATAGCTAATTATATTATAGATAAAACAAGCAGTCTCTACTTAGCAAGCTTAATTTTATAACAGTTAGGTCTAACTGTATTAAATTAAGCCATATTTAGGTTTATTATTAGCAGATTATATAGGGTATAATATTAAGTGGTTATTAAAGTATTATATCTCTTAATTGTAGATTTAATATTTATTAAATTAAGATTAATATAAAGAAGTTTTATTAATAGCTAGTAAGTTAAGTTAAAGGAAATATAAATAAATATAAACTATATATTACTATTTATAAGGTATTTATTAATATTCTTATTAAAGATTTAAATATTAATCTTTTAGTATTAAATTAATATTATAATATTTTAGTTTTATTTTTATTAATTAAAATAAAAAGACTAAAAAGGATTTATTTAATTTATTTATAATTAATAATAATTATAGAGAAAATTATAAAGTATATATAATATAGTTATAAGGGTTATAATAAAGCTTTAAAAAGAGACTTTAAAAGTAAGTTATTTTTTTAAGAAATTTATATTATAGATATTACTATTTTATATAATATATTTAATAATTAAAGCCAAAAGCAGCTTATTAAGATATTAATATATCTTTATAGCTATTATTAATAAGATTATTATATTAAGTTTAATTAAAATATAAATATAATAATAAATAAAATATATAAAAATAAATAGTTAATACTATTTAGCTTTACCTTTTATTAAGCTTAAGCTGTTTAATATAATAGCCTTAATTTATTAATAATTAATAATAACGTAATTAATAAGTAAGTAACCTAGACAAGCAAGTGACCTAAAAATCCCTTACCTTATAACATTTCTATTTAAGTAGATAATTATTAATAACTTAATATATTATAGCCTTTAAATAAAGTTAGAATACTTCTTGCCTTTTAGGCCCTTTAAAATAACCTAAAATTAAGTATATAATAGGTAGCGACTAGATATAAGGTTTACTACTATATCTTATAATACTATTAAAATAGTATTTAATTGCAATATAATTCTATTTTAGATTTATAAAAACTATTTAATTTAGAGAAGTAGATAATAATTTACTTTATTTTTAATTTAGATTTATAAGGATTTCTTTTATAATTATATTTTATAAAAGAAATAGCTAATTCTCTACTAGCTAACTGTAATATATTACCTATTAATAAGTATTAGGCTTATAACTTTATAAAGTAATAACTAAAGCTAAAGATATATTTATTTTAGAGATATAACTATTAGAGAGCTAAATATAAAGATTTAACTATTATTTATAGCTGGTTTAAGCTTATTTAAAATATAATTATAAAGTATAGTATTTAATTAAATAATATCTAGAACTTTAATAAGACTGGCTTTATAATAGGCCTTATTATAGCTAGAATAGCTATTATAGGTTTAGAAATATAAAGAAGGCTAAAATTAATATAGCCTAAAAACTAAAAATAGATTATTATAATTTAAGTAATTAATATAGAAGGTTAAGTAATTATACTATTTATTATTAATATAGGCTAATATTACCTTATTAATTAATATTAAAAATATAACCTTTTATTAAATTAGGTTATTATAATAAGCTAAAATAGATAGATAAATAATAAATTAGGTCTTAAGTAACTAAAGTATTTTAATTAATTTATAATTAATTAATTAATTAGTCTTTATTATCTCTTACTTTTTAATAGTTATAAAAGCTATTATTTAGCCAATTTTAAGAAATATTATAAGGAAAATAAAATTATTATACTTTATATACTGGCTTATATATCTTATTTACTTTAGCCTCTTAATATTAAGTACTTTAGGCTATTAAAAAAAGCTTATAGTTAAGAAATAAAGTATTTAATTAAATAATTTATAATTTATATTTTTAAAATTAAATTCTTTTCTACCTTTTATATTATATTTAAAGCTATCTTTATAGAAAGTAATATTTAAAGAGGTTTTAAAGAAGCTAGGCTTATTTCTTTTAACCTAATAACTATAATCTTAAAGCTTAATATATAGCTATAGACCTTAATGCCTACTAAAGAGGCTACTTAATGTGACGGTTATGATAAGCATTTTAGGGTAAGAGGTCTAGCCTTATTGGTGGGGTCAGAAGGCTGTCTGTAGTAACAGACATAAAGGGATAGATTTCCCTTAATATCTTAGTATTATTATACTTTTTTAGACTAAATTTTATACTTTTTATCCTTATATTTAATATTATTAAACTAATTACTTAATTACCTATTTAATAATAAAGACCCTATTTTAATTAAACTTTTATAGCTATCTGCACTTAGCTTATAATTAAGGCTATTAAAAGTTATTATCCTTTTGCAGTCTTTTTCCTTATTGTTACTCTTTACCTTTAAATTAGTTCTTAAAACCTAGAAAATCCTCTTTATTAATAGTTACTACCTAAAGGGATTTTAAAACTAACTAATTAAATAGAAAGGAAGGCACTTTTATATTACTAAAAGTTATAAATATACTAAAAAAAGAAGGCATTAAAATAAAAAGATATAAGGTAAGAGGCTATAATAATAATAAAAATAATAACCTACTTATAGAAATTATAAATAGTAATAAATCTTTTAGTTTTTAAGCTAAAAGCAATAATACTAAATATCTTATAAGTATAAAAGGCAATATTATAATTATAGAATTAAGATTATTTTATGCCTTTATTTTATAGAATAAGGATTTTATATTTTAATAAATAAAAGGGAATAGCCTTAACCTAATAGTATTATAATATAGCTATAGTATCCTTAAGGGATACCTACTTTAGAAATAAAGTTTTTTAGGGTCTTTATATTAAGATTAAGACCTAAAGAGCTATTTCCTTTAAGGAGGCTAAGACTAATAATACCTTAAAATTCTAGTAAAATACCTTTTAGAACTATCTAATTAAAAGGTCTTTAAGAGCAGTACTATAAGATATTTTTATATTAGTAGTATTCTAGACCTTTATAAAAGACCTAACTATTATAATAATAATTAAGATAATAGTTTTATAGAAAATAGATAAAAAAGATATCCTTTTAATCTCTTATAGAAAGGAAATACTTATAGAAAACTTATAAAGATATTTTAAATTAATTAATTAATTAATACTAGCTATAATAAGCTTATTTAATACTGCCTTAACCTTTAAAGATATAGAAATTTAGTCTATAAAGCCTATAACTTTACTAACTTAAACTGGCAGTATAATTATAGCCTTTACTATAATTAATAATTAATTCTATATCTTTATTAAAGCATTCTATAAATAGTATAGAGAATATACTATTATTAATTAAGTTTCTCTATATAAAGAAACCTTTTTTAAGGAAAATATTATAAAGTACCTTTACTATTTTAAGTATTATATAGATAATACTAATATCTTACTAAAGAAATATACTATAACCCTTAAGACCTTTATTATAAAGTCTCTTATAGGTAATATCTATTATACCTATAAAAGATATACTTAAAAGGAAGCTAAAAAGAACCTAAAGGAGATCTTTATAGCTAAAGATAATATAGCTATAAATAGCCCTAAAGTTAGGCTTAAGAAACTTAATTAAGAATGGCTTCTTAATAACTATCTCTAAATAATTGAATAGTTAACCTACTACTAGTTTAAGTTTAAGAAACTTAAAAAGGAATATAAATTAATAACTATTTAATTTAAAAATATCCTTAATATAATTTACTAAAATATTTTAAATAAAGTCTCTCTATAGTATAAGAAAGGGTAGGATAATATATAAAATATACCTTATAGCTAACTTACTTAAATAATTAAATTAATTATTAGTAATAAGATTATTAAGGCTAAGAATTATTAATACCTTAAAGAAGATAAAAAAGATAGGCTTTAAGATTAGGCTTAAAAGATCCTAAAGTTAAGGATAGCAGTAAAAATACCTATTAAAATAATCCTAAAAAAAGACTAAAAGTCTATAATAAATACCTTAATAGATAAATTAATTACTTTATTTAAGGAGATATAAGTTAATTTAGCTAAAAAAGTAAAAAATAAAATTAAAAAGATATTTAAAATACTTTAAGTATAGATAGATAAAAAGCTTATAAACTAAATAATAAGTTAGCCTTAATATATAACTATTTAAACTTATTTTATAGCTATAGATCTAACTAATTAAATAAAAGAAAAGTTTAATATATATATTAATATAAATTATACTAATTAGGGCTAATAATATTTATATTAATATTATATTAAAAAAGGCTATTTCCTAAAAAGGTACTATAATCTAAAGTTTAATAGAAAGAATAGTATAGCTAATTATAATATATTAAGCAGTATAGCCTAAATAGATTATTATAAAAAGCCAGTCTTAAGCTATTTAATCTATAAGGCAAAAGCTAATTTTAGTATTAAAAAACTAATTTATATTTAGATTTTATACTTTCTTAAGTCCTTCCTTTATAGAAATACTAAATATATAACTATATATAATAATATAAAAATTAGTTAGAATATAAAAAGAAGGGTTTTAAATACTATTTAAAAGTATTTAAATAAAAAGCCTAATCTTAATCCTTATAAACTCCTATATACCTACCCTAGCAGTAATACCTATTTATTAGTAGATATTATAAATAAAATATATAATAATATTTAGCCTTAAGCTATTAAGTTAGCCTAAATAAATTTTATTATATTTAATAAATACCTAAATATAATACTAAATAATTAGAAATCTAAGCCCTTTAAGATTTAAATTTTTAATATTAATATAAATATAAATACTAGAAAGTAAGTTTATATTAAAGATAAGGAAGAGGTTTAGGCTATAGAAGTCCTAAAGAGATAAACTATAAAGAAAGACTTAAGAAGTCTTAGTCTTTTTAGGCAGGAAAAAGGACCTAAAGGATTAAATGATTTTAAGGCTTATTAAAACTAAATTTATATTTAAATAAAGGCAGATATCTATTTTAAGAAGATTAGACTAACTATTTCTAATATAGTAATACTTAACCTATAGCTAAATAAAGATATTACTAAAAGAATAGAAAATATAGTAAATAGTATTATTAAGGTCTTATATTAAATAGTTAAGGAAATAAAAACTAATTAAAGAACTTTCTAACCTACTTTATCTTTTATAAATATAATTTAATTTATAGGCTAAGACTATAAAAAGAATTACTAAAACCTAATAGATAAAATAGCTAAAATTAGCATTAATATTAACTCTATTTACTTTAAAACTAGCAGTAAAGAAGTAAATAATTAATTAAATAGGTATATTTAAGGCAATAAAGAACCTAAATTAAAGAAAGGGGAGTATATAGTTATTAAAAATAAAAGTATTTCCTATAAGATTTAATAAGTAATTTAAATTACTAACTAAAGTAAAATACTATAACTAATTAATAATAAAAAACTAAAAGATTTAATAGTAAATAACCTTAATTTAGACCTCTACCTTTAAAATAGTAATAAGTTAATAGCATAAAGATAAAAGCTACTTAAGATTATAGTTAGACTTAATAACCCTAATAGTAAGGTTATAAAGGCTATAGTAAATATTAGATTTAAAGGGAATATTATTTTTAAGAAAGTTATAAAAAACTATAAGCTAAAAATAGTAAATATTAAAGCTATAATATTATCCTATATAGGCAATAAGCTTAAAATAATAGGCTAAGTAAAAGCTAAAATATATTTAGTTAATATTTAAGTCTTTTAATATTTCTTTATTGCCTTAACTAAAGTAATAGTACCTTTTATTTTAGAAATGCCTTTTATAAAATTAATATAAATAATATTTAACTATTTATTATAAGATAGATTAATATTACTAATCTGCCAGTTAGGCAATATAAAGTTTATTATTTTTATAGTAGGATTAATTAAATAGGAGTTAGTATAGATTAAAATTAAAAAATTTATTAATTTAAAATAAATATTAACTCTTTTATTAAGCTAGAGGTTAAAAATATATTAGGCTTAAAGGAAGATAATAACTAATTAATATTTAGGCTAATAAGCTAGAAATCTATTAAAGAGGTTATTAGATTAATTATTAAGGAAAGTATAAAGCAGTATAAAGAGATCCTTAAGGCTACTTTTAATAAGATTAGGCAGTATATAAATAAGGCTATTAAAAAAAGGAGAAAAGAGAAGCTAGATAAAAGTAAGAAAAAAGAAATAACTAATATTAAAGTTAATATAATATATAAGCAAAAAGAGGTAAAGATCTATCTTATAGATAATATACCTTTAGATAATTTTATTTTAAATAGTAATCCCTTCTAAAAGAAGAAGAAATAAATTAAGATTAAAGACTTATTAAATATTATAGTAAAGTATATTAAGTAAATTACCCTTAAGTTCTTTAAGATTAAATAAGGTTATTAATTAAAAGAAAAAAGGCTTTTAGTATTAAAAGATTAGGTAAGTAATATATTAATAAATATAGAATTAGATATATTTCTTAAGGTAATATATAATTAAGAGGCAGCCTTAATATAAAACTTCTTAAAGTATAGATAGCTTAATTTAATTATAGCTCTTCTATAAGTCCTAAAGGTAGTTCTATATAAAGTATAGTAAGTAAGAGATATCCTAATCCTTAAGAGTTATAAGGCAGTAGTTATTAGGTTATTAAAGGAGTGACTTATATATAAAGTATTAAAGAAATTCTATAATACCTATTAAAATGCCTAGTTTTTAATTATTAAAAAAGATAGTAATTTCTATTTAATTAATTTTATAACTTTAATAAATAAGGTAACTATAAGGAATAGCTTATTGCTACTATATATAAATAAGTTTTTAACTGACTTTACTATATATAAGGTTATTTTATTATTAAATTTCTTTTTAGGATATAATTATACTGGCCAGTTAGGGTTAGGTTTTTAGGAATCTTAGGGCATTAACGGCCTACAGGGGGGGTTATGCTATTATAGGTTTTATAGCGCTTCCTAGCATTATATATTTAATTAATGGCAGCTATTATATATTTAATACTGGCTAGCTATTATATATTTAATACTAGCCAGCTATTATATATTTAATACTAGCCAGCTATTATATATTTAATACTAGCTAGCTATTATATATTTAATACCGGCTAGCTATTATATATTTAATACCAGCTAGCTATTATATGTTTAATACCGGCTAGCTATTATATATTTAATACTAATTAATTATTATATATTTAATACCAGCTAGCTATTATATATTTAATAATACCCCTTACTATTATATATTTAATTTAATCTAGCCTATTTCCCTTTAACTTAACCTTTTAGTTTTAATTAATTATTATAAATCTTTACCTTATTTTCCTTACTGCTATTATTACTACTATTTATATAATTTATATTTCTTTATTAATAATATCCCCCTATAGTAGATTATTAAGAGGCTAGTGCTATTTTAGGCTAACTGTTCCCTTTACTCTTTAAGTCCTTAATAAAGCTATATAGAGATCTATTTATACTTAGCAGATCTAAAATAGATATCTTTTATAAGCTATATAGATTGCCGTTTATAGCTATTTAAACTTTAGGGACTTTTATATTAAGGTTATAATTAATAGACTTTAGGATAGGCTTAATAATATATATCTTTACTATTTTATAGATTTTTAATAATTAAGGAATCTTATCTATAATAGTATATACTATAGTATAGAACTTATCCTCCTTTTTAATTCTATTAGTTATTATATAGATTTTATTATAGTATATTAAGATACTTCTAGAAATAAAGATATAAATATTAATACTAAAGATATTTACTATAACTATTAGCTATTATTAGGTATAAATCCTTTTAATTAGGTTACCTTTTAGAATTTAAAGCTTCTTACTAAAATATTTACCTATTTTTATAAAAAAGGCCTGCCCTATATTAATATCTATTTTATTCTTATTAAGAAAGTCTTTAATATCTTTATTTATTTTTACTATAAATAGGCTTAATTAGCAATCCTATTTATAAATAAGTAATACCTTTATATTAATTAGTTAGATATCCTCAACTATTAATAAATTAAGGCTATTATATTAAATAGCCTAAACCTAATAAAAGGTAAAGCTAAATAATATTAACTACCTATCTTTATATATTTTATTTACTACTATATTTATATTTTAGTTAAGGTTAATAAGGTAATATTATTATTAGTAATAGCTATAAAGATATATTAATATATTAATAAGCTGCCTTTAGCCTTAGTTGCTAAATATATTATGTAAGATAGTAGTACCTATAATGCAGATCTCTTAAGAGGATAACCTACTTTTAAAGTCTCTCTCCTAAAGCCTTTAAGTAATAGCTAGGGTATTAAAAGCTATATAAGCCTCCTTAAAATAGTTCTTAAGTCTAGTCTTTATTTATAATGCCTTTACTAAAATAATTAGCTTTTTATCTCTACCTAAGACCTACTTTAGCCTTTATAGACCTTTACCTAGATATATTATAATAGGTTTACTATTAGTCTATAAGACCTATAAGACCTATAAGACTGGCAGGAAAATAGGGTTAGTAAAAGGTTATAAGGGAATATTACTGCCTCTATTATTGCCTCTATAGTAATCTCCTATATACAGTAAGACCTAAATAGATTCCTTAAAGAGCTAAATACCTCTTAAGACTGTATCTAGAGAAAGAAGTAGCCTCTCTATATAACTTATATTATAGCTATTAGTCTCTATATTAGCCTCTTTATTATAGCCTAGAATATAGCGCTTAGTAATATTATAGGCCTAATTACTTAATATACCTCTCTTCTAAAGGCCTATAGATTAGTTATTAAAAAACTTCTTAAGCTTTTTCTTATATTTAAGGATAGTTTCTCTATCCTTTTTATCCTATTCCTTAAAGGGTAATAATATATATTATCTTAATAAGCCAGTAATATCTATACTTAAAATATACTAAAAAGTAAAGGCTAAAAGAAAGCTTAATAGCAGGCTACTTTAAATACTAATATTAAAATATTATTATTTAAGGTAAAGTATTTTCTGTAAGATAGGCTAATTAGACCTAATATTTAATATATTAAGGTTATTAGCAATAATAATTAAATATATATCTAAAGACACTAATATACCCTTATTATATATAATAGCTATACTACCTTAGCTATCTAGAGTATAGTATAAGGATAATCTAACTATTCTAGCTTAAAATAAATCTCTAGTATAGTTAAAAAGATAGGCATATTTAATTAACCTAGCTATATTAAAAGCTAGAACTATTAACCTTTTTTAGCTTGCCAGTACTATATTATTAATTTAGTAATTAATTATTATAAGTCTTTCTTATTATCTTTTTCTTTTAGCTTTTATAGATATAAATAAAAGATAAAATAGAAAAGGGTTTATTAAAATAAAGAGAGAAATATATTTATAAGCTTATAACACTATAAAAGTATATTATATAATAAACCCTATTTAAATAATTATAATTAGCTAGTTAAAAATACTCTTAAATATATAATATTATATTAAAGTGCCTAAAGGTATACTTTAATAAACTAAAGGCTATTATACTATTAAGATATATAACTAATAAGCACTTAAGGAGATAATAAGGTTTAAAGGCAATTTCTTATATTATATAGAATTTTACTAAATAAATTTAATATTATAGAGAAATTTTAAAATAGTAAAGACTTAATTTATTATAAAATATATCTAGCATTTATCTATTCTATTTTTAACCTTAAGCTTAAAAATAAATTTATATAGACCCTTTACTTATCTATTATATATAATCTAAAGAGTCTTTACTTTATATCTCTATAATAGCTCTAGAATGCCAGAAAGCTAAAGGCAAGCTAAAAATATAATTTAGATTTAAGAGAAAAGGTATTTCTTTATTCTATATATCTCTATTAGGCCTCTATTATAGCTAAAGTTAAAAGCCTATTATATAATACTTTTTACTAACCTTACCTCTATATATTACTTCTAAAAGAAAAGTAGATTTAAAAGAGCTAAGCTTTAGTATTAATAGTTATACCTCTCTAGCTAGTAGCATTAAAAACCCTATTAAAATAAATACTATATTCCCTAAGTAATTATTATTATCTTTAGAGTTATATACCTTACTATTAACTATTAAGTCCTTAAGGAATAGCAGGTTATAATAAAGGAGATATCTAAATTAATAGCACCTCTTTAAATCTCTAGTTCTATAGTATTATAATAGAGAAGATAATATATTAATTAAGCTAGCTAAAAAAGATAATAAGGTATACTATATATACCTAAAGTATAATTTAGGTAAGATACTTACTTTATTAATAGTATAATTACTTTATTAATATACTGCAGATATATTAATATATAATATAAAGTAAGCCAATCCTAATACTGCAGATATATTAATATATAATAAGTAAGCTAATTTTAATACTATAGATATACTAATATATAATAAGTAAGCCGATCTTAATACTGCAGATATACTAATATATAATAAGTAAGCCAATCTTAATACTGCAGATATACTAATATATAATAAGCAAGCCAATCCTAATATTATAGAACTTCTAATATATAATAGTAAGTAAGCTAACTGCATTCTTACTAAACTTCTAATATATATTAAAATCTATAACTAGATTAAGGAATAAGGCCTAAATAAAAGAAAGAAACTGGCTTAATAGATTACCTATATCCTTACTGCCAGTTTAGTATTATATTTAGTAGATTAATATTAAGATTAAAATATATTATACCTTAAAACCTACTACTGCTATTTATATCTATATAAGATATATATTAGGTCTAGTGCTAGCAGCAGTTTATATTCCTTTATTAAGTAAGTAAAATAGTTATAATAGTTTGGCCTAAAATAGGCTATCTGCCCCCTTAATGCTTCTATTATAGGCCTTAATTGCCACTAGCTGCCTATAGCTAGCTAGCTTAAGGCCTAATTTATAGGCTAGCCTAAAAATAGAGACTAATTAAATATAAAAGTCTGCCTCTATTAAGATATTA